>NC_143562.1:24436578-24592500 GCF_054136105.1 Typopeltis vanoorti | reverse complement strand
GGTGGTTCTCCGTGGAGTATCAGAGCACATACATACAGAAGACATAGCCGCCGATCTCTGCTACCAAGACCTACCACCCATCAAGGTCAGCAGAATGACCAGAGCAGACAAAAGTCCAATGCCACTCGTCTTTGTAGAGATCCACCAGGCTTATTAAAACATATATGACCTAACTTCAATTTGTAGGCTAAAGATAAGCCCAGAACCACTAAGAAAACGAACCTCATCAGGACAGTGCCACAGGTGCCAAAAGTATGGTCATACGCAGAGATTATGTAAAGCAGAATACAAGGCTTAAAATGCGGGGAGAGCCACCCCACCAAGCCAAAATCCACTCCAGCTAATTGTGCAAACTGCGGGGGCCCGCATCTAGCAAACTACAAAGGATGTATACAACACCCAAAAAACAGACTATCTGCTCACTCTACTAATCTACAAAAACCAGTAGCTCCAACTCTTCAACCCTCCAGAGGTCGACAAAACACGATACAAAACCAACTGCCGCAACCAGAAGCCCCGATCAAAACAAACCTCAATCAGCAAACAAAGTCCTACGCAGATGCAGTCCGCTCAACAAAGACCACTCAGGAGCAATACAACCCAAATTTAGCAGCTGTCATCACGAACTCCCTTGCAAATATGCTGCAAGACTTCAGCAAATCTAACCCCACATCGGACTCCAGAAAAAGATTTCTACAAGAAACCCAATCCATCCTAACAGCTCTCATAAATGCATAAAAATAAAACCACTCCAGTTTCCCTACAGATCATCGCTTGGAACGCGAACGGACTTAGAAACAAGATTCTGGAGCTCCAAGAGTTTGCACTAAGATACAACCCAGACATCATCTTAATAAACGAATCCCACTTAAGACCAGCAGACAACCCCAAAGTTAGAGGATACCTTCTCCACAGAAATGACGGAATAAACTACAGAGGAGAAGGCACCGCCATTTTCATAAAAAACCACATCGATCACCACTCTCTAACCAGCCTCTCAACCAAAAATCTAGAGCTCACAGGAATAGTGGTAGTACCCACTACCTCAGCTGGGAAACTAACACTTTATGCAGTTTACAACCCTCCATCAAAGAATCTACTACATTCAGATCTAGATGCCGTCCTAGGCAATAAAGATCAAGTCATCATTGCCGGTGATCTAAACGCGAAACACCCAGCATGGAACAGTAAAACCACCAACAGAAACGGCTACATACTCTTCAGCTACTCCAGTTCAAATTATGCAGTGGTGGCAGGCCCTGCAGAACCAACACATCATAGTACGTATGGCGCAGCCGACATACTTGACATTGCTATATTACAAAATATTAAGCTACAGTATGGCCTAGACTCTTTAAACGAGCTGATATCCGATCACAATCCAATCCTGCTCCAGCTGGGAAAGCAAGAACAACTGCTACCTCCTCTCCACTCCTTCATCTCATGGAAAAAACTACCGGAAGTACTATTGGAACACATTGGACCTGTCCCTCACATCAGATCCGTAAAACAGATTGAAAATGCGGTCAGAAGCCTGATCCAGCGGATCAACACAGCCATAAAGGTTGTCACCTCTACCAAAGCTACTCTTAAGCCAAACCGACTATAAGAAGACATCATGGATTTAATTAGGAACAAAAACAAAGAAAGGAAAAGGTACCACAGCACCCGTACACCTCAGGACAAAAAGATCCTCAATAAACTGAACAATGAAGTTAGAGAAGGACTTAAAGCTCACAGGAACGAAACATGGGAAGCCAAACTAGCCTCTTTATCACCCGGCGAACACTCCATCTGGAACGTATTAGGAAGTCTCAGAAACAAAAACAAATCTCTTCCCCCCACTCAAGTCGGACATGGGAACAGTACACACGGACGCAGAAAAAGCTGAAGAAAAGCAAAGAACCTAGAAAAACAGCGTAGATCTACATACGACAACTTGGACTTCAAGCATGTCTATAAAATCCACCTTCATGTCAGACATGCACTGAAAGTCACCGATACGTGCAACAACATACCTCCAATCACCTCCCCAGCGGAAATCTATGAAGTTCTAAAGAAGCTAAAGAATAAAAAAGCCCCTGGCCCAAATGGCATATCAAATAGAATAATTAAACTGCTGCTCCTGAGAGCTGTCGTATATCTCACCACCATAATCAACGCCATGTTCCGATTTAACTATTTCCCCACCTATTGGAAAGTCGCAGATGTGGTCCCAGTGCATAAACCAGGTAAAGATCCACACCTGCCTGAAAGCTATCGACCCATCAGTCTAATCTCAAACTTAGGCAAAATTGCAGAAAAAATCATCCTCTCTAAACTCCAAGCTTTAGCAAATGAGTTAAATATCCTTCCTAAGGAACAATTTGGCTGTAGACAACATCACAGTACTACTCAACAAATTCATAGGATAATTGAGTACATCACCACCGGTTACAATTTGCACCAGCACACTGGAGCAGTCTTCCTTGACATAGCAAAAGCTTTTGACAAGATATGACACTTGGGATTACTACACAAACTCATTTCAGCAGGCATAAAATCAAGTATCGTCCACCTAATTAAATCTTACCTCCAGGACAGACACATACAAGTCAAAATAAATGGTACAGTTTCAAGTCAGCGACGGATCTCTGCGGAAGTTCCCCAAGGTTCCCTACTGGCACCGATCTTATTCTCGATATATATGGCAGACATCCCACACAACCCAATGTCATCCATCTTAGCACTTTATGCGGATGACACAGCAGTACTTGCCAGATCTCTACGACCACATCTTGTCACTAAAAAACTGCAAGAAAACTTGCTACAACTAGAACAATGGTTCTCCAAATGGAGATTACAAGTGAATCCCCAATGGGGAACCTTTATCTATTCAACACCAAAATCCCCTGGCAAACAGAAACAAAATATCTTGGAGTAATTCTAGACAAAAGATTAACGTTCAACCCACATATCAAAGCCTTATGCGCGAAAGCATCTAAAACCATTGCACAACTTTACCCTCTAATAAATAAAAAAGCAAATTAAATACCAGAATCAAAGTGCTCCTCCACCTGCTGACGATCTTCCCCATGGTGACATATGCATCTCCAGGCTGGAGCCACACATCCAACACCAACATCCTCAGGCTACAGAGGGTGCAACATAGGTGTTTGTGCGTGATGCGCCGTGGTTTCTAAGGAACGTCCAATTGCATAGAGATACAAACATCCCTTACATTTACTCCTTCCTACTAACTACAGCAGAAAAATTCTTCTCAAAGATCTCTACACATCCCAACGATCTAGTTAAAAAGGCAGCAAACTATGAAGAGACTGACCTCTTCAAATACAAGAGGCCAAAAGCCATCCTAAATACTTGCAACAATGACTAATCTCCGTTCCCCCTCAGGGCTAGCTCACAGCTCATAAATCTTTCCTACAATTCATTCTCCCTATCAGACAACGGGGAATAAAAGCATCTTGCTTCACCCTTCTGGTCAATGATGTTATGTTATGTTACATAAGCACTGAATTCTGATATATTGAAATTCTGAAATGCAAATTCTTCTCCTTGAAAAATAATATAATATTGTGAAAACTACCGAAATATTTCCCCTATGTCAATACTATAATATCCATTATGTGGTGGCAGGGATAAGAATAATAGCACATTGTAGCTCATGCATGTCATACGAGCCGACTAAATTGGGTACCCAGGGAGGGTAATGGATGGCAATGCTGTAGCAAATGAAGTGTTAACTAAGGCCTGCTACTGCTGTTACTTTCCTGCCATGATTACAGCTTATAGCACTATATTACCCCAGTAGTAGACCAGGTGCTTTTGACAAGATCAAGATCAAGATAACATAAGGAATCGTGAGGTGTTTGTTTGTTCATCTGATGATGTCTTTGTGTGTAACGTCATGAGTTTGGAATGTTTAGAATTTCCCCGGGGGCATACGTATCAATGGCTTCAGTTCTTGTGTTTTGTTCGCGTATGGAATTATGGGTGATGATTAGAGATAAGGATTCGTGTCGTGATTTGTGGGGCACTTTGAACAATATCAAGATAAGATAAGGAATCGTGTCATGGATGTGTTATCAGGTGAAGATAAGTGACGTCGTTTGTTAGTTGTAAATCAATGACATTATTGATTTGAATGGAAAAGGTTAGAGATAAGGATTCGTGTCGTGATTGGTGGGACACTATGAACAAAATAGGGGTAGGGTGAATGGGGGGAAGCGACATCAGTGTCATGGATATGTGCTGTTATGAGTTGTAGATAAGTAAATAGCTTGCATGTGGCATTATGGGTGATGGTTAGTGATAGGATATAGTTTGGAATTTCATTCGTGTGCCCAAAATCTGTCAGGGACATCACGTTGTGTGTTTGGTTTGCGTAGAGCATTGTGGGTGATTTTAGAGATAAGGAATCGTGACGATATGTGTGTGGAAATTTTGGGGGGAGCATGTCTCTGTGACATCACATGTTGTTTTCGTTTGCCTATGAACTTGTGGGCAATGTTTTGAGATAAGATATCTTGGAATTTCCCAGGGTGACAAACATCTGCTATGTCGTCTAGTTTTGTCTTTGGATGTCTATAGATGGCAGTACTAATTTTCCAATACAGTTTGGAGTGTTTCTTTCCTGTTAAAAGACTATGGGAATTCATAGAGTGGAGTCTAGATGGCGGCAGTGATTAGGCTTTTCTGAATAATTTAATTATATGCTGGTGTCCCTCAAACACACACTTTTCTTTTCCTCATATACAAAACTCATCAGAATATTTTGATTTATCTACATTAAGATCTTAAACTTCATTACTTTTGCTAATTAAAGTTATCTTTTTTTACAAAATGTTTTGACTATTGGTATTTTTAGTTTACAGCCAAGAAAAAACCAAATGGTATTTAAAAAATAAATGAAAATAACCAGAGATGTAAATTGATTACAACCACAACTTTTATATGTAGTCTAGAAATTCTAATGATCATTTAAATTACTTACAGTCTTTCCAGAATGGGGACATCTTGGAACTATCGAAGTTTTCTGACTATTCCAAATTGTTGACTTTTAGCATATATTCACAGCACAAAACACAAGGTCTGAAATGCAGTTGACTCTTTTTCCTTATAGGTTAGTATGTGCTTCGTTTCTTTCCTTCACTCATGATGGCACTGTGTCACTTCCCTTCCCCAATTTGCTGTCCCTAATTGTGAACTTTTCTGACTGGGAGGCTTGGAATTCTCCTGGTCTAACTTGAGGGTTTGATAATACTTCCCACACGACAATCCAAACTTCACCTTTTTCATGACTCACATCCTCCCTGTGATGTTTCGCGCGGTTTTATCAGTTCAGGGGTTCGAGTATGTGAACGAAATGTTTACAGATAACTCAAGCATTGTCAGTAGGTAGCATTAGACAATTTTCTAAATAATTAATTACAGCATATCAGTTTTTCCCAGTTTTTTTTTCTTTTCTACAGCAACCTTTTTTAAGAGTTTTGTAATGTGATGGTTAAAATATCTACAGTTTCTCAGTAAAATAATCAAATTCTTCCAACAGTCGTATTGTTTGAATTTGGTATGACTGTTTTTCTAGTCAGGTGAAGTTATCTACAGATATAGGAACAAAATTGTCATTTTTCAGTTCATTTTTAGTTTATTCAAAATTACAATTCCGTTATTTGCTATGGTCTCCGTTTTTAATTCCCCCATCACTAGAATGTATGGGTGGTAAAGTTGTGAAATAAGTTTCAACTCTCACTCAAGTCACTTAATTTTAACTTTTATCATCTATAGTTGTGTAAAAAGAAAAAAAATGTAACTTCTCTTTATTTTTTGAAACGGTATAAATGTTTTCTGTCTATTTCTTCTTTATCCTGTTTTCTCACACCCAAAAAATTTGTATTTTTGCTTTCTGTACACAGTACAATACCTTTTTATTTTCTATACCAAACTTTTAAGAGTTTTAGTAATGTGATGTGTTAAAATATATACTGTCTCTCTGTAAAATAACCAAATTATAACAGTCATTAGAATTTGGTTCTAGCATCAGTATAATCTAAATATAAAGTTCTAATCAGAATAACTGAGTAAAAAATTCAGTGTGGAAAAACACAACAACAAAAGCACACATCTTAGTTCATTTAAATTTACAAATGCATATTTTATTTTGCTGAAATACTATTTACAAGTATATTCACAGAGAAAAATTCGAAACATGTAATTACCTAAAAATAATTTGCAATCTTTAATATTTAGTTTACACTGTTAACATTTTCCAAAGAGGTCAATAAAGAAAATTTTCTTTACTCACTGTTTCTAGGTTACATTACATCAAAATAGCTGGTCACACAAAACAGTTTTTAGAGCAGGTACCATAGTTAGTAATGCTCCATACATTTGATATTGCATCAGTCTGGAAATGACACACCAAGTCTCCCTAAACATTCTGTGTATTCTTTTGTCACCAAATATACACAAACAGTTTTTGTAAAATGTTCGTAAATGTTCCAAAATAAAAAAATCTTTATCGAATTGAATAAAATCTTGAAGGCCTAATTTTACCATTGATGAATTTAATGATTAGCGATGATTTTCCCCATGATACGAATTGCCGGTAATTCAGTTTCCAAAAATAGTAAATGATTATCAATGTCATACATTTTTGGTGAAAATCTCTCAGCTTCCTCACAACTAATAGAGAAAACTTTACATCCACCAGCTCCTGTATCATCGAGCATTAATTCCCCATCTTCGCATTTCAGAATATAACAGTCACCAAGATCCATTTCATGGTTAACTCTTCTTTGCAAGTAGCCGAGGATATCAGACCACTTCTTGGGTAACTTTTCCCAAGTGGTCCTGGATAAATACATCACAATGTACGTGTCTTCTAAAATAATAATAGGTGTCCATCCTTTTAGAGCTATGTGAAGAGTTTGTCTTGTGCTATTTTCCTGAAGAAAGAAAATTTCAGACTTTTGTGGTTCACTCATTATTTTACTTTACTGGACACAAAACACCACAACACAATCTGATAGCTGCACTGGATGAACGAATTGCAGTAACTGAAAAGGCACTCGACTCATTTGTTTTTCCTTATAGTATTGTTTACCTGACCCTTACCCTGACTGTTCCTTCAAAAATGAAACTTTCCTGCAGATGACTCACAGACATATTTTTACATGACCAAAAAATAAATTTTTTTTTTCTTGTGAAATTTCTTGCCACAAATTAACCAGAGACTTTTTTTCTTTCTTTTGTTTTTGAAAATCTACTCAGTGAATTAAAAGTCTTATTTATTCCTGCAATCCCTGAAATATTTCAAGAAAATGTGTCAACTCTTGCTTGCAAGAGTTGACACATTTTCAAGGACACAGTTTAAGATAACACATTTGAAAAATCTAATGTGAAGAAATTCACACAATTTACTTATTGTTTAGAATTATAGGTATTGGTTTAAAAAAAGTTTGTGTGTTGTAGTGTAATAGAAATTAACAAACCATATTACAGAGCTAATATTCATTTGAAATAATAAGAAATAACTATTTATTTATTTATTTGTGGTGGCTATAAGAAAACGCTAACGGACAATTCCAAGCCTAATCGGAGGATGTCACATGTGTGCGAATTTGTCGTAGGAACTGAAAGAGGACTGAAAACTAAGACTGGAAATTAATGACTAATCTTCAAGAAAGATTAATGAAAATATAAACACTGTGGGGAAAAGAAATTAACACACACTTATTTATTTATTTATTTATTGCTCAGTTATTCTGGCTAGAAAAATGTAGTTAACTGAATTTTAAAGTAAAATAGAGAAAAAAAAATTATGAGTCTTAATAACAAATCTACCAGAATACCATACTCTAGCAGCACCCTGAATTCCAAACAGGAAGTAACACGTACTGTCAACAAAACAGCGTTTAGAATTCAAACCTATGATGTCATTTTGGACAGAACCCGAAATGTACAGTAACTATAAGGAAAAATAGTCAACTGCCTTTTCAGACATTGCATTTGTGTTTTGTTATTTTAGACAGACACTGTACATATTTTAACCCATCACGTTACCAAAATCTTAAGAAAAAAAACTGGGGAAATTGATATCCTGTAATTAATTATTTAGAAAATTGTCTAATGCTACCTATTGACATTGCTTGAGTTATCTGTAAACATTTCGTTCACATACTCGAATTAAAAACGGAATTAAAAACGGAGACCATAGCAAATAACGGAATTGTAATTTTGAATAAACTAAAAATGAACTGAAAAATGACAATTTTGTTCCTATATCTGTAGATAACTTCACCTGACTAGAAAAACAGTCATACCAAATTCAAACAATACGACTGTTGGAAGAATTTGATTATTTTACTGAGAAACTGTAGATATTTTAACCATCACATTACAAAACTCTTAAAAAAGGTTGCTGTAGAAAAGAAAAAAAAACTGGGAAAAACTGATATGCTGTAATTAATTATTTAGAAAATTGTCTAATGCTACCTACTGACAATGCTTGAGTTATCTGTAAACATTTCGTTCACATACTCGAACCCCTGAACTGATAAAACCGCGCGAAACATCACAGGGAGGATGTGAGTCATGAAAAAGGTGAAGTTTGGATTGTCGTGTGGGAAGTATTATCAAACCCTCAAGTTAGACCAGGAGAATTCCAAGCCTCCCAGTCAGAAAAGTTCACAATTAGGGACAGCAAATTGGGGAAGGGAAGTGACACAGTGCCATCATGAGTGAAGGAAAGAAACGAAGCACATACTAACCTATAAGGAAAAAGAGTCAACTGCATTTCAGACCTTGTGTTTTGTGCTGTGAATATATGCTAAAAGTCAACAATTTGGAATAGTCAGAAAACTTCGATAGTTCCAAGATGTCCCCATTCTGGAAAGACTGTAAGTAATTTAAATGATCATTAGAATTTCTAGACTACATATAAAAGTTGTGGTTGTAATCAATTTACGTCTCTGGTTATTTTCATTTATTTTTTAAATACCATTTGGTTTTTTCTTGGCTGTAAACTAAAAATACCAATAGTCAAAACATTTTGTAAAAAAAGATAACTTTAATTAGCAAAAGTAATGAAGTTTAAGATCTTAATGTAGATAAATCAAAATATTCTGATGAGTTTTGTATATGAGGAAAAGAAAAGTGTGTGTTTGAGGGACACCAGCATATAATTAAATTATTCAGAAAAGCCTAATCACTGCCGCCATCTAGACTCCACTCTATGAATTCCCATAGTCTTTTAACAGGAAAGAAACACTCCAAACTGTATTGGAAAATTAGTACTGCCATCTATAGACATCCAAAGACAAAACTAGACGACATAGCAGATGTTTGTCACCCTGGGAAATTCCAAGATATCTTATCTCAAAACAATCTCAAAAATCACCCACAATGCTTACGCGAACCAAACACACAAACTGGTGTTCCTGACAGATTTGGGGCCCCCAAGTGAAATTCCAAACTGTATCTTATCAGTAACCATCACCCATAATGCCATACACAAACTAATCTACAACTCATAACAGCACATATCCATGACACTGATGTCGCTTCCCCCATTCACCCTACCCCTATTTTGTTCATAGTGTCCCACCAATCACGACACGAATCCTTATCTCTAACCTTTTCCATTCAAATCAATAATGTCACTTGTTTACAACTAACAAATAACGTCGCTTATCTTCATCTGATAACAACACACATCCACGACACGATTCGTTATCTTATCTTGATCTTGATCTTGTTCAAAGTGCCCCACCAATCACGACACGAATCCTTATCTCTAATCATCACCCATAATTCCATACGCGAAGAAAACACAAGAAATGAAGCTATTGACACATATGCCCCCAGGGAAATTCTAAACATTCCAAACGCATGACATCACACTCACAAAGATGTCATCAGATGAACAAACAAACACGTCACGATTCCTTATCTTGATCTTGATCTTGTCAAAAGCGCCTGGTCTACTACTTACCCCACCAGTACATTTTCCTATAGAGGTAACGGGGAATATGAAAAGGATTCTCGCTTCGCCCATCTAGCAAAAAAAAAAAAGCACTGATCCAAAATATAAATATAGGAGGGTAACAGATGGCAATGCTGTAGCCAATGAATTGAGGCTCATCTATTGCTGTTACACTGCCATGACCAGAGCTTATTTTTCTTCTACAGATAACAGGGAATATGAAAGCATTCTTGCTTCATCCATTTAGCAAAAATAAATAAATAATTAAATAAAAAACACTGATCCCTTGGATCATTGTTTTTTAAGTTCTTGGATCATTACCTGTGTTTGTTTTTCTTTTTGGAATAGGAACAATAAATTGCATATTTAGTGTTCATATTATGTAACACACATTTATTGATTATATAAAAATAAGTACATGATAAATTGTATTAAAAATGTTATTATAGCAAATGTTTTTTTGAAAAACGTTTTGGGTACTTCTGCTGTTAAGCTGTTCAAGGAAGGGGTTTTTTGGAAAAAGTGGAGGGGAGGGAAGGTGAGGCAATGTGGGAGAATTAATTCGAAAAAAAACCCGGGTTTTTATATATATATATATATATATATATATAATATTATTATTAAGGGTGGACGGAGCGCTTTTTTGGAGGGGGAGAGATGGAAAAGGGGGTTGAAAATAGGAATTGTGTTTTTGAGGAAGGGGCAGAGTTTATTGGAAAAGGCGTCAGGGGAGGGGGGATTAAACGGCGTGTGAGCCGTTTCGACCGTTCGTCATCTTCGGAACACATGGGGGACATGGAAGTCATGTTGGCTTGGTGTTTCTGCCTTTGGAGTGTTTGTGTTATTGCCTACTGGTTGGCATCGTGATCTCATTTTTATGTTATGGAGCTTCCCACAAGCTTTATATTGCAACTATCTTAACAATAGGTATAGTGAAAAATGAAAATTCCTTTAAATAAGCAAAGACAGGTAGGACAATCAAGACTGTTATTGATTATATAACAATTACAGAATAAATTGAAGAGGCTGGAACTGTGTAATTATGATAGGGGATGACAATTTAATGTTAAGTTAATGTTGTGTTATCTACCCTATAGATATAAAATCATAAGCCTGTTTATGTAATGTTTTTGTGTGACGTTTTCTGTCAAGTTATTTGAAACGTTTTGAAACTCAGGGGCTACCCTGAGTGTCGAGTCTTCAAAATTCGAGTCATCAGAATTCAAGGAGAACTTGCCTACCAGTCCGGAACTTAGGGAGGGTTGGGGACCGTAGGCGCCGGAGGGGGTAACCCCCTATTGAGTCATCAGAATTCAAGAAGAACTGGCCTACCAGTCCGGAACTCAGGGATTAGGCGTCAGGTAAAGCTGCCATATCTCAAATACTAATTATTATTTTAGCAACAGAAAGAATGAGTATATTAACTGCTAATTTTGCTTGTTTCAGTTACTCCAAACTGCGACAGGAGAATCATGAGTTCCATGGCCAAAAACGGATCTTTCAACAGTCCCAATTTTCCTGCTCCTTATCCAGCAAATATTCATTGCATGTATCACTTCCAAGGAAGAGGAAAAGAGAGAGTCCAAATAATATTCACGGAATTTCAGCTGTATTGGAGTGATCAGTCCAACCCAGAGTAAGAAATTGCATCAGAGTCATTATTATTGTCAGGTGTACTATCACAGAATGCCGCGCACACTGAAGTATTTCATAGCCATATAGGTTTTTTTTTAATACTCTAGATGATCAAGGTCAAGCTTTCTAAATATTTGCTTAATTTTCCAACTACATTGAGGAGTGTATTTTTAAAGGGAATAATGCTTTTCAGTAGATATATTTAAAATAAGTTGAAAAAAATGTCTAAACAGTTATTAGTTAATGATAACAACAATAAAGAACTACAGTTCATTATTAGCATCAATCTGAAAGTTTATTTTTCACTTGGTTAGAGTATAATAAATTTAGTTTAATCCTTTATCCAAGTGTGAGCAAACAAAGTTTGCGCCTGAAAGTATCTTCAGGACTAGGTTAAGGTGGTACACACCAGGGCAACTCGTTGCAAAGGTGAAGCAAGCTACTAACACTCCTATCTCAGTATCTCCTATAATGCAAAACACATCTCCTTGCGGATATGTCTAATGTTATGCATTAAGGGAAGGGCCACTACCCAGACTAGTTTCGACCTTTATTGAGGTCTCTTCAGTGGGAGCCAGGCCCAAGTGGAGATATCAGGCAGAAGCATTAGCAGGTCATCTCTACCTATAGGAATTGCCAATTGGTGTGCCACCCTTTTTTAATAATTTACTCTGGATTTAGAGAAAGATGTTGAAAGTTTATTTTTCACTTGGTTAGAGTATAATAAATTTAGTTTAATCCTTTATCCAAGTGTGAGCAAACAAAGTTTGCGCCTGAAAGTATCTTCAGGACTAGGTTAAGGTGGTACACACCAGGGCAACTCGTTGCAAAGGTGAAGCAAGCTACTAACACTCCTATCTCAGTATCTCCTATAATGCAAAACACATCTCCTTGCGGATATGTCTAATGTTATGCATTAAGGGAAGGGCCACTACCCAGACTAGTTTCGACCTTTATTGAGGTCTCTTCAGTGGGAGCCAGGCCCAAGTGGAGATATCAGGCAGAAGCATTAGCAGGTCATCTCTACCTATAGGAATTGCCAATTGGTGTGCCACCCTTTTTTAATAATTTACTCTGGATTTAGAGAAAGATGTTGAAAGTTTATTTTTCACTTGGTTAGAGTATAATAAATTTAGTTTAATCCTTTATCCAAGTGTGAGCAAACAAAGTTTGCGCCTGAAAGTATCTTCAGGACTAGGTTAAGGTGGTACACACCAGGGCAACTCGTTGCAAAGGTGAAGCAAGCTACTAACACTCCTATCTCAGTATCTCCTATAATGCAAAACACATCTCCTTGCGGATATGTCTAATGTTATGCATTAAGGGAAGGGCCACTACCCAGACTAGTTTCGACCTTTATTGAGGTCTCTTCAGTGGGAGCCAGGCCCAAGTGGAGATATCAGGCAGAAGCATTAGCAGGTCATCTCTACCTATAGGAATTGCCAATTGGTGTGCCACCCTTTTTTAATAATTTACTCTGGATTTAGAGAAAGATGTTGAAAGTTTATTTTTCACTTGGTTAGAGTATAATAAATTTAGTTTAATCCTTTATCCAAGTGTGAGCAAACAAAGTTTGCGCCTGAAAGTATCTTCAGGACTAGGTTAAGGTGGTACACCAAGTGAAAAATAAACTTTCAACATCTTTCTCTAAATCCAGAGTAAATTATTAAAAAAGGGTGGCACACCAATTGGCAATTCCTATAGGTAGAGATGACCTGCTAATGCTTCTGCCTGATATCTCCACTTGGGCCTGGCTCCCACTGAAGAGACCTCAATAAAGGTCGAAACTAGTCTGGGTAGTGGCCCTTCCCTTAATGCATAACATTAGACATATCCGCAAGGAGATGTGTTTTGCATTATAGGAGATACTGAGATAGGAGTGTTAGTAGCTTGCTTCACCTTTGCAACGAGTTGCCCTGGTGTGTACCACCTTAACCTAGTCCTGAAGATACTTTCAGGCGCAAACTTTGTTTGCTCACACTTGGATAAAGGATTAAACTAAATTTATTATACTCTAACCAAGTGAAAAATAAACTTTCAACATCTTTCTCTAAATCCAGAGTAAATTATTAAAAAAGGGTGGCACACCAATTGGCAATTCCTATAGGTAGAGATGACCTGCTAATGCTTCTGCCTGATATCTCCACTTGGGCCTGGCTCCCACTGAAGAGACCTCAATAAAGGTCGAAACTAGTCTGGGTAGTGGCCCTTCCCTTAATGCATAACATTAGACATATCCGCAAGGAGATGTGTTTTGCATTATAGGAGATACTGAGATAGGAGTGTTAGTAGCTTGCTTCACCTTTGCAACGAGTTGCCCTGGTGTGTACCACCTTAACCTAGTCCTGAAGATACTTTCAGGCGCAAACTTTGTTTGCTCACACTTGGATAAAGGATTAAACTAAATTTATTATAGCATCAATCTGTTCCTCATCTCCATACTTCTATGAAAATTGAAATCTACCAGTTTTTTTTAATTGTCATAATATTTAAAAACTAAATATAGAAACTAAGTATAGAAATTAAGTATATAAGTTTGGATTTTTATTCATGAACTGCTAGCTTTCAACAATTCCTTTGTAAATAATGGTTTTATAAAGTTCATTTTTTTCGTGTTTTTTTTTTCATAAATCGAAATGTCCATAAATATAAAGGTAAATATATGTTTTTCATTAAAGTACTCTAAAGATGTAAAATGTTATTATAAAATTTTATTACTATACAAGCATGCAATCAGCTTTCTAAAAATATATTTATTTATTTGGATCAGAATATAGTCCATAGTCCACACTGTTGGATTCTGAATATATACAGGTTTAAGTAATTATTATTTGCTTCAGAATCCAACATGATCTTCCATCACAAAGGCTAGATTTGTAAATATTATTTAATGTAATTCATTTATTTATAATTTAATATTCATATAACTACCTTTAATTTTATCTAATATTTAATTATTAAATCAAAGATATATGTATTAATAATGAAAAACTGTATTAAATATTATTAAGCTATTTTATTTATTACTATGTTAATATTATAATAATTTGTATTCAATATTTTAACTGCGCATTAATTGAAATGTAAATATTCTCTATTTATTCCTACTTGTAGAAGTTTAACGTTATGCAATAGCTCAATTTTATTATGTTTTGTTTTGTTGTCATGGAGACGCATGTAAGTAAGCGAGCGCGAGTTTGAAATAGTGCGTGAGGAGAATGTTGATAATTATTGAAAAGAGTTTTAGTCAAAGAGATCACGAGAACACTTTAGGCAGGAAGAATGCATATATAAAGGAGGAACGCTGAAAATAGAAATAGAGAGGAAACAGAGAGAGAGAGAGGATTGGCATTGGGTTGGAATCGGAGCATTGGGCATTCGCGAATCAGAGTGTAATAATAGCGAGTCGGTGAGTCACTCAAGCAGCTAATTTAAGTCTACTAGTCGAGAAGCAGTTAGCCAATAAGTTGTAGAATAACAATTATAGCTACGGAAAACAACTGAGTGACTACTAAATAGACTAGCAATACTTGAGTTGAGATTTAATTTCAGGGCCGACCTTTCAAGGACATACAGAACCTTGAAGTATAGCACAGGGTTACTAGAGAATTATAGAGGCTGTGAAGTTGAAGTTTAACGATAGTTGTGTTTAGAATTATAGTGTCTAAAGAATTAATTGAATGCCTGAGGAATGAACAACTGTGCATATAAAATTTCGAAGTTAAAGAATTATTGTGAATTGCCTTAATTCATGAGTGATCAGTAGTACTTCAAGCAACAACGTTTGTTTATGTGTATTGTGACCCATGATTAATTTAGTTATTGCTTAGATTTATTTTAATGAGTGCCGTATACTGCTCAAAGTGTTTACAATTATAAAAAATGTTTGTGTGTAAGTTTATGAAGAAAGAAAATTATCGGTAAGATTATTCCAACCATTAATATTCCTATACAGAGAAGTGTGTGAGTTTCATCCTACAATTTCCCTATACTAACAGTAACTATTGCAGAAATTAGCTGAAGTTTAAATTTAAAAGTGTTTATTTGTGAAGAGGTATTACTGCAATTTTTGTTGTATTTGGAACTTAAGGAACTGTGAGAAGACTGTATTATAGAGATAACAGATTTACCATTGTCTGAGTTTGTATGATTGTATTATCAGAAAGGCTGAAGTGTTTATAATAACTAATTTAGTGAATTGATCTTAAGTGTAAAATTTGTGATTCTAAAATTAAATGTTCGTTTTCGTTAACCAAAAGTTGTATTTTGCCTGAATCTCTTTTACTGCACCGTTCATAAAATATTCGAACCAAACCGGGTAAATTAAGTGAGTTAAATATTCTCGGCCAGTATATATAATAACAACATATAAGAGAAGGGTAGTTAAGAGTTGGTTTATCTTCAGTTCTTGAACTAATTCAGATATAAGTGGCACAGTCTTTAAATATAAATTTTCTTTATATTAGAATTAGAAATCAACTTGCAACCCATCAACTAGTTAAAAACATCGTAATAACTATATATATATATATATATATCTGTATATATATACATATACATATATATACATATATATATATATATACATACATATATATATATATATATACATATCTACATATCGGATCCAAAGTATAGATTGAGAAGAAGTAGGATCCAACAACACAGTCCACATAACCCTATATGTTAACAAATATAAAGCATCACAAACTCTGATCACAATATACTTAAATACTTTTTTGTTTTCTATTTTTTGCTGTATTAAGTTAGATCAAAAAAGCATAAATGTTCAAGAATATATTAAAATAATTTTTAAATTTTCAAGAAGAGTATTTTATATACATTAATTTTATATATGAAAAAATAAGCTTAATGTTTTTATGTGGCGTTTGAGATTAATAATTAGGTAACCTTTGAAAGAAATGTTATTAAGATATTTATTAAACATCTCGAAGAATTTTTGAACCCTTAAAAGTCTAATTAAAACTGTCGTTATTTTCTCTTTTCTTTTCTTTTTTTTCTTTTTAAATGTACGGCAAGCTATGTGTTAATATGCTCCCATGCTGGCTTTTCGACGCTAAACGTGATAAATGAAGGTGGATTTAGTCAGATCCAGCCTTACTTTGGAGACAATAGACTGTAATCGTTAGGTTAACATCGAACACCCGCAAAGTTTAAATAAACGCGTGTCATTACACTACCTTAATTAGCGCCTAACTGAAGTAGCCGAGAAAGTAATTCTGAAACTTCCTTTATACGGTGTTAATTTACCTGCCTGTATCAGATTAAACGTAAGAATAACTCCTGTGTTTTATTCTATCCTGCTGTTTTTCCATTATTTATCACATCGTCTGCAAACTTGTCACAAACTAACTTGAAGAGTTAAGCCGCGCGATCTAACCAAAATATTAATTAAATAGTTGCAACAATTTATCATATTTCAATAGAAAAGATTATCAAAGTAAGCAAAAAAAAGCAGTATTAATCGTATAGCCAGCTTTATATGTAAGCTGCCATCTAGCGTGCAACACAGAAACTAGTTTCACCACTTAATTTTTATACCAAACAAAAAAATATTAAATTTTCATTACATTTCATTTTTTGTTTGTTTATTTAACAGATGCGATGGCGAAGATGCTGTGAGTGTATTTATCTTAATAAATGGGCTTAAAGACCGCGTTGATAATCTGTGTGGTAATAAAATTCCTGCCCAACTCATGTCCAATGGACCTTCCATGACAGTTGAATTCCGTACCTATCACACATCACCTACTGCCACCGGCTTCAGTGCCATCTATCGATTCGTTTCAAGTAAGTTGAATTAATAGAAACTAAATTAGTCACTTTTGTGTATTTTAAAAACATTTATTGGTCTGTTATTATTATATGAACTGGAAAAAGTAAAAACTAAAGGTGCATTAAATGATAAAATTAGGATAAAAGCCAATGAATGAAATTATAGTAATCAATATAAATGTAAAATTTTAAAAAATAAAATATAATTTCAATTTAAGATGTGATGTCATTACAATACACTCATTAAACCAGAGGTCACTAGAACTAAGCTCGCCTACTCCTTTTGGGAATAAAAGTCATCAGAAGATTTATTTATTTATTTTCTCCTTAGCATATTAGGCTCGATGGCCTGAGCTGCTGATGCTAAAAAATATTCATTTTATATGCAAAGTAATCTGCGTCAAGAAACAAGTCACTTAATGATTGCTTCTGTTTTTTTTTTTTTTTTTTTTTTTTTTTTTAATTAAGAAAATATTTTTGACATAGTTTTGAATGAAACCGTATCATGCAATCAATGTAACATCCTCATATATTTGATTCGCACTTTGTTAGGTCTCTCGATTTGTGCTTACGCGCAGACCTACACTCCACCGTGCAGGTGTTCGAAACTAAATCCCACAGACTAGGCTAGTTTAACCTTCTTCCTGCCGTATCCTATGCCTGCCAATTGCATGTGCTCTTCTGGTGGTCTGTCTGTTTTGAGAGACGAAAAACCCTCCATCCCCGTATGAAATCGGCTAACTCATCACTTGATTGAAAAGACCTGGTAAAGGTTAGAAATATATACACGTTAGCACAAGAATAATGTTTCATTTGCCAAATATTTCGGTCTGAATATTACACACCATCTTCAGTGGCTACATAGGAAGAGTTTTTAAAAAACAAAGCGGAATACGAACAATTGATCATTCATACATAGAACGAGCCACGTGATGTCATATCGCTAAGTATTAGAAGAGTAAACATTTTTAAAACATAATTAAAGATATTAATTCAGAAATTCATATAATGATCTCTTAAATAACATTAGACTGATATAAAAAAAATTAATGTGTTATCCTGATTAAACTTTCCCAAATTTTTGATATAGATATACAGTCATTACGATTCAGGTTAGGACGTTGAAGTAAGGTCTCCACACTTTCTTTAAATAAACGTTCAAATTTGTAGTGACATCTGTGTAGGAGGAGAGTCTTGGACCAAAGGATGTTCTGGTTTGTTTCTAATCCATGCTGAGCTAATCCAGATTTCTCGTGTTTGTTGTGTTGAATGGATGACTGATGCTCTTGAATTCGTTTTTCTATAGAGCGTCCAGTTTATCCAAAGTAAGAAAGATTACAATTGCAAGAAACTTGATACACACCAGGTAGAGACAAGGGTGAGCGTTTATCTTTAGATGAAGGAAAATGGTTGGATAATTTGTTAATAGGTGTATAAGTGGCTGTTAGATCATATTGCTTTAGAATTCTCGAAATTGGTTCTGAAATCCCGGAAATGTAAGGAATTGGAACTCGACGTATTGAATCTTGGTTGTTCTGTGTTGGTTTGTAAGAATCGAAAAGATGTTGGGTACTCTTTTCGGAGAAGCCATTTAGTTTCATGTGATGTTTGATAGTCGAAAGTTCCTTCTGTAATAAAAACAGTTCCTTCTGTTTATTTAAAGAAAGTGTGGAGGCTTCAACGTCGTAACTTGAATCGTAATGACTGTATATCTATATCAAAAATTTGGGAAAGTTTAATCAGGATAGCACATTAAATTTTTTTTTTTTTATTAGTCTAATATTATTTAAGATCATTATATGAATTTCTGAATTAATATCTTTAATTATGTTTTAAAAATGTTTACTCTTCTAATACTTAGCGATATGACATCACGCGGCTCGTTCTATGTATGAATGATCAATTGTTAGTATTCCACTTTGCTTTTTAAAAATTCTTCCTATGTAGCCACTGAAGATGGTCTGTAATATTCAGACCGAAATATTTGGCAAATTAAACATTATTCTTGTGCTAACGTGTATATATTTTTAATCATTATGTCACAAGTATCGTTAAAAAATCAAACCTGGTAAAGGTTCTTCACGTCATAGACGGGATCGAACCCGGGTCTTTCTAGACTTCACTTCATTAGGTACATTTCGCCAAACGTATTGCATTTATTAGATTTTTCTGGTCCTTAGACATCCAACTGCAGGGATTTTATTTTAATTTGTTATATCATGAAAGTTGGGCGTTTTACCAAATACGTATTTTAATTTGCTAATTAGCTAGCATATCCACTCTCCAACCAATAGGCTGCGGGTTCGAATCCTGCCACGGGTATGGATGTTTATGATTGCCTTACTAATTTTACTCATGCATATATACAAATATACACTCTCCCAAGGAGAAGTACACCCAAGCCTCCTGTATTTGGGAGTAGCCTTTACCCAGCAGTGGGATGCTACCGGTTGATTATCATTTGATATTTAAATTTGATCTTTTCTAAAAAAATTATCAAGTCATCGTAATTAGCTCCATTCAGACCATTTTTGCAATAACATTTAGAAAACTCCGTAATAACACAAATGAATAACCCCTCTCTAGCGAATGAAATCTAATAACATTTGATATTTAGTATCTGCTAAAATTGGTTATCTTAATTGTGGTGTCAATTGCTTCGGTTCATCTAAGTTTAATTTCTGGGACAGTGAATTATGTTATATGCTATCCGAAATCACTGTAGTTCAAAGGTAAAAACTTCGGGATACTCGTCCTTCGTTTGAAAAAAAAAAAAAAAAAAATTAGGAAATGGTGATGATGATTTGTGTCATCATCATTTCTCTTAAGACTTTTTTTAGCTCAAGGCAAGTTAGTCGGTTTCATATGGAAGTGGAAAAGGTTTTTTTTTTCTCTCCCCTGAAGTTCATTTTTTTTTTAATCCAGAAGAACACATGTGATCTATAGACACAGTGGAATAGAATATATAGACGCACCCGATCTTTCTAAAATGGGAATATGACAACAACAACAAATATTTTATTACTGTCTCGAAGTTATTCCTGTTTGTACATATTATTATTTTTATTTTATTCTATTTATTTATTTTTATTTTATTTTATTTATTACTTTATTATTATTTCATTTATTTATTTTTTGCACGCCTATCAAATACACTGAGATTACATAAGTTTATTTTTTTACATCAATATCGACACTCTTCGTTTGGAAAGAGATGGGTTCGAATCCGTCTAGAATTGGTTCGAACCCTTGAAATGACTTTTTCAACGGTAAGTTAATGGGTCTTTCAGAGGTGTAAGGGTTTTTCTCTCGAAAACTTGGATTTTTTTCCGTCCGTAATTCTAAACAACTGGAATGCATTATTAATTATGAATTTTTGTATTAATGTGCTTTGCTGTCCATTTAGGTACTCTTTCTGAGTAAGTAATTGGGCATATACTTATATGGGGAAAAAATATATTATTGTAATTTTAAAGCTTCCATAAAAATATTAACTAATAATAAGTTATTTATTAATTTTATTCATGTAATTATTGGAATAAAATTAATCCATATGGTTACTATGCACCGAACGAATTTCAATCAATAGTAACGTGATTTGTATACGAGCAATTTATATTTGTTTTATACTTACAGATTTTGGAATTTCATCAGGAAGACAGGACCAACAAGCAGGTACTGTTTCGAATTTTACATTTATGTTGTTATTTTTATTAAAATACCAGTTAGTCAATAGCTAATTAATATGTTTGAATTTTAAAATAAAAAAAAAAAATGTTCGACGTGTCTGAAATTATTTTTTTATTTTCTATATATATTTACAAAAAAAAAAAAAGAAAGAAAATTTTCAAACAGTAAGTTTGGGCACATTATATTAATGAGAGCTGCTCAGGAATATGACTCAAGTAAAATTCACCTGAGAGCCACCAGCAGTTGTCTGCCATACTCTTTTCCCCTGATGCTTATAGAATTCATCAATAGCATTTGGCTAGTTACCTATGATGGCTAAGGCAAAGCCTAGCTTCCTATATAAAAGGGAGTAAAAGGGCTAACAGATTTTTTTATTGTACACTACTTAATTCTAAATTAGATGCTCAAAAGGTAAGGTATATTTACCAGCTGCCTTGTTCAGTTGGTATTGATGGTGCCTTCGATAGGAAACATTCGAGTGTCGAATCCCGTTTGGGAACGTGAAGAACATTCAGAAGGATTTTTTAACTAAATGTAGGTTATCCAGTTTTATATGTAGGCCGCAAAATTTTTATCCCCGAAACTTGGGTTTCTCCTATGTAATAAAACAAGAAAACTATGAGCAAAAGACGTAATTAGTAGACTTTCACATATAAATAGCCAAATGCTGTTGATAGATTTTATAGCATCAGAAAAGAAGATTATGGCAGACCAATGCTGTCATAACGTGGTCCCTAACCAATATATTATAGTTTAAAACAGTTGTTTCTGCAACTTTTATCTTCTTAAAATATTGTTTTATAAGATGTAATATGTATTGTACAAAACTTTTCTTTTTTTTTTCAGTATGTAGTTTCATCTTTAACAGTACAGAAAGGCCAAATGGGACCTTCACCTCTCCTAACTGGCCTGGTTTCTATCCTCGTGATACAGAATGCCATTATTTCTTCTTTGGACAGACAACTGAAAAAGTACACATCACATTTGCATACTTCGATGTCGAAGGAGTTGCACCGTAAGAATTTCTTTCATTGTTTCCAAAAAAAATATGTCAAGGTGTGGGGAAAAAAAAGAAATGAGACTACACGCTTAGTTTATCTTTCACACGGGAAATATTCATTTGAGAAGGACCTGGAAAAATCGCGTTCTCGTTTAAACCAGATGAACGGTACCAAGGTTAGTCCTAATTGCGTATTTTCTCGCTCATGGCAGTGCGTTAGAAATTTAAAGGAGCACATTAATGTTACATTTTAAATCATATCTACCAAAATTTCCACCAAAACTTACGGTAAGCTGATAAAATGTTATGATAAAATACAGCTGATATCCACTGTTTGATTAGTACAAAAGATTTTTATGCTAATCTAATTTGATTTGGTTGAGAAAACATGGACAATGATCTGATCTACAAAATCACGTAAACATGTGGAATGCGTGTATGGGGGAAGTTGGAAATGTTATGCACAGTGATCACAGTTTAATAATTAAAATGATGGTCAGATGCTAAAGATAGATGGGTAGATCCTAGGGAATTAATTTTTAACATTATAATCGAATATTTAGATATTAAGAAAGTGCACACGGAGATAGTACCCAAGATTCTGACACACTACCAAAAGGGAAAAAAAAAAAAAAAAAAGACTGCATTGACCTTCTTGAATGAATTGGAAAAAGACTGACTTTTTGGAACATTTACCGATGATCAGTTGTGAATATTCCGATAAGACTCCAACAACCAAAAGACGAAGTCTCCAATGGACAATGATTCCGCCTCTTCTAAGAAGGTACGCAAGTAACACTCCACAGTGAAGACGATGTTGGCTGTTTATTCTCGATAATGAAAGTATCACACGTCACGAATATATTTCAGCGGGAGAAACGTATTCAACTAGTCCACAAAGATGTTTTGGTACAAGGAGTTGTGGTCCCCTAAAAAAGATTGTTCATGATGACATTAATCCTCATTTAGCATTTAACGAAGCAATTTTTTGTTGAAAAACAGATTATTATTATTATTATTATTATTATTATTATTATTATTATTATTCCTGATACCTCCAAGGAGTCCGAAGACTCATCGCGGGAGGACATCTTCAACTGTCTCTACACCTTACCTCTACTACGAATCAACGCCATCTATCGCCCACCTCCAACACCACCACAACTAGTAATTTTTGTCTGTAAATTGCGTGTGTTCTGAAGGGCCGATTTGTATGTATCACAGCAAAAAGGTCAGATCTTGCTTCGTAACTTTTCAAATCTTAAATTAAAAAAAAGTTTCATGAAAGAAATAACCTATTTTGATAAAAATAGGTTATTTCTTCACTGTTTCAATAATAAAACCACTGTTTCAATAATACGTTTTGTTTATCTGGTCTCTTTTCTTTCTTGCTCCACCTCGTAGATGATAATTAATCTCTTAGTTATTTATTGTAGTCATATTTAATATTTTCAATCCATGAAATCATCCAGATTATCGATTAAATAGTTTAAAATATTTTAAATGATTATCGTTAAGATTCCACTTGATAATACGTAACAGAATAAATAATTTCCATGAATTTTCGAAAATTAATAATCAGACTTTCAGAACCTCATTAAATAAAAAGTTTTATTTCATTACAAAACCGACATTCCTTGTTTTTTTTTTTCCCCAAGTTCGTATCTTTGAATAAAACTTAAACTTTCAATAGCAAAATGTCTGCTAAAGTTTTTGCTTTCGCTCTGCTATTAAAGGAATTTTTTTCCCCCTTAATGCGAAATGATATATTGAAAAACAATTTATCACACACAACGTATTGACACGTTTGATTCTAAAAATATGAGTTCTTTCAAAAACTAGAAAGTGCTATAAAGAAAAAATATATATCAGAATTGAAGATATAAACGAATAACTTACAATCACAACATATTCTACTGAGATGGCGCTGTAAAGCAATAGTATATTTCAGAAGCAACAGATAAAGCGTTAGTGATTTTCAGAATGCAATGATTACTGTTTAAAAAAAAAGTCCATTTAGTCAAACTATATTCAAGTAAATTTTTTTTATCACCAGTACGTATCGACGCAATAAAAAAATTACTTTTTTTTGCTTATTATAATTGCTTCAGTGAATAGCGAATTCTTATCGAAAAGCGTGGCTGACAAAAAAAAAAAAAAAAAAAAAAAGAATAAAGAAGGGAAAAAAAACTAATTCAGTTTCTTGCAATCATTAAAAAGTCATTTTAACTTGATTTCTATGGCAATCTTTCACTGGCGATTAGTGTTCACAATGGAATATCTGTTTATTGTACGTGAGTATATTATTCTAAATAAGAAATTTAGCAATTAAAATTGGGTTTATTTCGAATCAATGCATTTTTCTCTCTCACAGATGTACCAGCGAAACTGCTAGCGACTATTTGGAATTTTCTAATTTTCGTACCGTCGACCGCAAGATCCCTAGGCATTGCGGCGTAAACAAACCAAAAGTGATTGAATCAGATGGCGATTTTTTTCGTATTACCTTCAAATCCAATGATAGGTTCGATGGAACGGGCTTCGAAGCATTTTATCAATTCAGGAAACACGAAGGTAAGTCATATAGCATTCATTTTTCACGAAAGGAGATGCAAAGTATAAATTTCTCTCTTCCAAAAAAGCTAAGAAAAAAAAAGAAAAAAGCAAACTGTGTGCGTGTCCGATGAAAATGGCTAACATATTATCACATTTATTTCTGCGATGAAACTACTGAAGTATATCTAGGATGGCTGACAGCCTTTTTTTAATGAACATTTATGCTAAGATAAAGAATATTCTTTGATATCTTTACTTGATCATTCTGGAGAATTTTGGCAGGGAGTGGTTTATAATTATATATACAATGCATATGAATGTAAGCTTTTTATTAACATTGCAGTTTGTTCTTCATGGCTATCTTGGTAAACCACTGTTCATTTTATTACAGATCCTTTCACAATTAGAAGGGTACGCTCCCAGTCTGGCCTTGGTACCTGTAAGTACTTGTACATATATTATTATTTTAATCCATGGAGTCAAAAGACTCATCGCAGGAGACCCGACATTCACACACTAACCATTATTTACACAACACCTGTCATACCTCTCTTTAAATTCATTCACAGTTGAAGCATTCACAACCGCCTCTGGCAAAGCATTCCACCCATTCACAACCCTCCAAGTAAAAAATCTAGTCCTAACACCCTTGTTAACCACACTCTTACACAATCTCCAGGAATGGCCCCTCGTTCTCTCAATTCCTGCACTGGTCTTAAAAATATCATCAGTATCAATCCTGTAAAATCCCTTTAACAATTTAAATACCTCTATCATATCTCCTCTCCTACGTCTATCAGCTAGTTTTTGGGGCCCACAGATCATCGATCTATCCTCATAGGGAACATCCCAGACCTGCAGCTTTGTAACCTGCCTCTGAATCCTCTCCACCACTTCCGCATCACCAAGAAATCCTGGTGACCCGATCTGTGTGCAATAGTCCAAATGCGGCCTTATTAATGCTTTATAGAGTGGAACAATAACCTCCCTATCCCTGCTTGTTAGTGTGTTCCTCAACAACCATGTAATTTGATGTGATGTTTTGGCAATCTTTGCAATATGCCCTTTAAACTTAAGTGCTCTGTCAACAATAACTCCCAAGTCTCTTGTCTCAACAACTTCTTGCAGTTCAGTTCCGTTAATATAGTATTCCATTAATATAATAAACAGCATGCGACGTCATCCTCCCGAAGTGCATCACCTTACACTTAGCCACGCTGAACTGACAGCCATTTACCTCAGTCCATACTGTCAGCCTATTTAAGTCATTCTGTAAGATATTTACATCATTTGAATTGATTATCGCTCTTCCCAATTTTGCACCATCAGCAAACAAGTGGATATTTCCGATATCATTGATGTACAAATTAAACAATAGAGGACCAAGCACTGAGCCCTGAGGTACACCACTAATCACTTGCCTTTTCCTGGACTCAGCTCCTCCGTAAACCACTCTTTAATTTAATATCTATCCACCAGCCATCCTCCAATCCAAATCACCAGCTTCGGATCCATACCCATTTGCTCTAATTCATGCAACAGAATTCCGTATGGAATCTTGTCCAGCAGTATCACTGAGTAAGGATTTCCTTTATCCAACTCCACTGTTACTTTATTATAGAAAGTAAGCAAATTACTTGGGCAAGACCTACCCTTCACAAAACCATGTTGCCCCTTATAAAGTATCATATCGCTGTCCACCCAGTCCTAAATTCTAATTTTTACCAATTTCTCCAAAATCTTAACCACCACTCTAGATATATTGATTTGTCTATAAATATAAACGAGATATGATCAAAAAGTTATTTTCTAGACCGAGTGAAAATGCTAAAAATTGGGCATTTATGAAAGGATTTGTGTAAATCGTTTAACATTCTTGGGGGGGATGCGTACATTTTTTTGTCACAGTGACAAAAATGATGAGGGAAAAGGGATATGCAAATACAGGGTTTCTGCAAAAGAGTGATGGTATTTTAAATGCGCCTGTCTGATAGCCGAGTGGTTAGCGTATCCGCTTTCCAGCCAAAAGGATGCCAGTTCGAATGGGAAAAGTAGACCCAAAAACCTCTCACAGTGGGAGAGGCCTTGTCCAGCAGTGGAGAAGATACAGACTGAATATCAATTTTAAATGCGCAGGTGCAA
The DNA here is from genome assembly GCF_054136105.1 of Typopeltis vanoorti. NCBI lineage: Eukaryota > Metazoa > Arthropoda > Arachnida > Uropygi > Thelyphonidae > Typopeltis > Typopeltis vanoorti. Next base: position 24,565,696 of record NC_143562.1, on the reverse strand, counting down.
AATTGTTGATGGTTATCTAACCTAGGATAAGTTCGTCTAACTTGAATTTTACAATATCTTTCATATTACACCCACCCTCATTATGATCCGATGTCGGGATGGCGATAGTTCAACAAAAAACGCCCATGTTAATTAAGTTTAATAAACAAACATACAGGTTAAACCCATTAAATAAAGAGACAAAATTCGTATATAGAAAAGTAAAGAGCAACATCGCTGTTACGAATCGAAATGTACTGCGATCATCAGATTCTTTGGATGCCCCCCCCCACCAGTGGCGCACCCAGAGGGGGCATTCCCCCAAAGAAAAAGAAAAAAACACTAGAAAAATTTCCAAAATTATTTTCCTAATTAAAATTTATGTTGTGTCATGTATTTTATTTCTATAGTACTTATGAATTAGCGATCATTGCAGATGCTCAGTCATAAGTCGTATGCGATGCGTAGTGTGTATTCTCAAATCGTCTACTCAACTCTCTCTCTCCCCCAAGATTAAATCCTGAGTGCGCTACTGTACCCCCACTGAATCAAACCATTGCATAACACTGAGATAGTACTATTAATCATTTGGCCTTCCTAGAACAAATTCTTTCAGCAACAATTCAATGATAATGAAAGAAAACAGTCATACATTGTTTTCACTCGCGAATTCGACATTGGAACCTTTTGGAGATATCGGCGATCGCCATTCATGTCTCGCAGTTGTGTCGTATTGGAAGCACTACGATTCATCACACAACTAATGAAACCATTACAACATGTACTCGTTGATAAGAGCAGGATCTATTTAAATTAATAAATGTAAATAGAAATTCACATCGATGGGAGGCTGCATACACTATTAGATTAACAGAACTGGAGAAAGTGGGGAGTCAAGAAATTTGGGGTGATATTTGATAGAAACTTAAAATTCAGGGAACATATTACAAAGGTGATGAAGGTAACCCAGAGGATTGCTGCAATACCGAAAGACGCTGGCCTGCAGAGATAAGAGTTGTCATTCCATTGTGATAAAGCCATTATCAGACCACACTTGTACTATTGTTCTCAAATTTGGTCCCCAGGATTTGAAGTGGATAAATTAACCATGGAAAGAGTGCAGATGCAAATAACAGATAGTATCAGGACTGTATAGTGCTACTTATTAAAATAGGCTGAGAAAATGTGAACTACAGAGTTTGATAGATAGGAGAGGTGATATGATTGAAACTTGTAAATTGTTCAGAGTGAGTTAGTGTTGACCAGGGAGTCTTCATTTGGTGGAACAGGGGGAAAGGAGCAGGGACAAGGGGCCGTCCCTGGAAGTTACGAAAGGAAGTTGTTAGCAAGAGGTAAGCAGTGGTTTTCTTTGCATGGAGGGTAGTTAAACTGTGGGATGTATTTCCTGATGAATGGTGCGAGCACAAATGGTCGACGGGTTCCAGGAGTGGTATGATACTGTGTTTTCTAGGGTGGGCCTTCCACAATGAGTCTCGAATCATCGTCAAAATACTTGCATACTTTTATATATCTATCACTTGCTACATTTGTGTTGAAAACCTCTGGTGGAAATAACCCATTTCTTCATAATTCAAAAGGAAAATTAGAAACTGCTACTTCAAATCATCTACGTTGCTGCATTTGAAACAACAGTATTACATAGGGTGCTCATCTAATGGAACATACCATAGAAAGGGCCTATCTTTGTGAAACAACTGCATAAGCTTTTTAACATCACCTGATTTTTTTTTAGTTATGAAAAACCACATCATGTAAATGCCTTCCACTTTTGACTCACAAAACAGGTCCTTTCTACAGAATGTTCCATAATTTATGGGCTACCCTTTATTTCATTTGTGTTTCTAAACGTTGCATTTAGTCTTTAACATAGTACGGCCAAGTTCTTTCACTATGCAGCAATTCGGCATGCAAGTGTGGATAGTCTTAATCCCTGGCAGCAGTTCAGCTTAATGTGTCGATAGTTTGAAATCTATTTTAATAAAGGTCTACTCTGAAAAACACGGAGTTATTCTTTCAGACCATTTCAATAGCATAAATGAAGCTTATGCTGGGCTTAATCTACCAATGCATTTTCTTCCCACAGAAGTATCTTTCAATTTGGACCTCTAACAGCCAGTCTATATGCTGCATATCTTAACCACACACACAACTAATTTTGTAATCCCTTAGATACTGCTAGATGGAACAGGGAAAATTCTAGTTATAAACATGACATTGTGTTTATTTCATTCTGTATAATCAAAGATCTCTTTAACCTGCTAGGCATAATGACCAAGTTACTTAGCTTCCTATAATCATAATGTCATGATAGCAGATTACATGAATATAATCCTCAATACATTTCTCAAAGTGTTAAAGATAGAAGTGTTTCTACCCTTGCATTGTTGTTTTTTTTTTTTTTTAATCCAGTAACATGCAAACACCATCTACAGGGCATGGAATGGAGTGAAGTTGTATGTCAGCTTGTTTCCTGTTTTGATGGGCCTACTTTTATTACTTCCTGCTATCATGAAAAAGCACATGGTCAGGGCACAAGATAAAGGACTTTTAAGGCCTATAATCTCTATTTCTCTGATGAATTCTTTTATAAAGAGTAAGCAGGCTTAACTAAATTTTTTATATTCAGTTATCACCTGGTGTTCCTATAACCAAGATCCTGAAGCTGTTCATAGAAAACGTATAAAAAAAAATCCTCAGTGGAGTGGTAATTTAATTAACTTCCCCATAGCAGTTCATAACACTGTTTCTCTACTTGTATGAACTCTTGCAAACTTTTAATTGGAAAGTACTATTCCCAACCTCAGTAGCTGACTGAGATGAACACAAAATAATAAATAAGAAATCTTTACTTGTGTTAGTTTTATTTTATCATCATACATTTGTGGGCCAACATTTCATGTGAAATTGAAAAATTAAAGAGTAGAAACTGGATATCAGATTATCTTTATCTGTGTGCAAGTTCTTTGTAAGTTTTTAAATATCTTTAAAAACTTAATCCAAGACTATTTTCTATAATTATGTATACATTTTGTTGAAGTCCTGAAAATACTTCAGGCACAAACTTTGTTTGCTTACACTTAGATAAAGGATTAAACTAAGTACATATATAATTTCTTGGTATCTTTAATTTATGTATACATTTTGGTTATTCCCTAAGTTTGGATATGTAGACATATCCAAACTTAGGGAATTTTTATTTCATCATTATTATACTCATAAATCTAGACTGCTCATTTAAGATATCAGCAATTTCCATGTGTATTGTATATATATATATAATACAAGTGGAAGTTGTTGATATCTTCAACTTCAGACAACCATTCATTGATATGTTTGCGATTCCCACTAGCATTCAATAACCTCTTTCCCCTAAGATAGATCGATAGAGATTATGTGAAATTTTTTTTATTTTTTTGTACTAGGCTCTATGCCTGTTATGACCTAGTAAATGTAGTTTTATAAAAACCTAATTAAAGGGATGATAGGGCAGTTTATCCTTATCTATGACATCAAAACAGATGGCTTGTCTCAGACTAATTCAAGATTTAGGTGTTGAGAGTCTAGTTAGCTACGTATAAGGGGGACCGGAAAGTAATCAATTATTTTTAATGTCATATTTAGCTGATTGTTTTTTCTTAAATAACACAAATTATTAAATTTGATTTTTATTTAAATATCAGCATTAGTTTTCTATTTAAAAAATATTTTTTTTTTATTTAAGATTATTTTTTTTAATATGGCAGACTTTAAAGTTGAAGAGCACCATTTACGTCATTGTATGCTGTTTTTTTCACCAAGGAAAGAATGCTACTGAGGCTACCAAAATCATTTGCTCAACTTATGGAGATGTACTGAAGGTTAACAAATGTCAGCAATGGTTTAGGAGATTTGCAGAAAAAAATTTTTTGATCTCTTTGATCGTCCTCGATCTGGAAGACTTTACTCTAGATGACGATGCTCTTAAGACTTATTGAATCAGATCCAAAACAAACCATACAAGAATTAGTAGAGAAACTTAATTCATCGTGGCCAACTGTCCAAGAGCATTTACATAAGAGTGACAAGGTTCTTAAACAGGGTGTATGGGTACCGCATGAACTGTCAAAAAACAATAAAGCACAGACGGGCGATTTGCAATTCATTGTTGACCAGACTAAACAAAATGACCCCTTTTTAGAACGAGTCGTAACTGGTGATGAAAAATGGGTGCTGTATAAGAATAAAATGCAAAAGGCGGGATATTCATGGAATTATTCATTATGAACTCATGGAACGAGGTAAGACTATCACAGCAGCCATCTACTGTGAACAATTAGAGCGACTACATCACAAGCATTGTTAATCAAACGTCCTGCGCTTGTCAATCGAAAAAGGGGTAATTCTGCAACAAGATAATGCAAAACCACATTCTGCAAGAATGGCTCAAGAAAAAATTAGGCAGTTAGGATGGGAACTTCTACCACATCCTCCATATTTGCCAGATATTGCCCCTAGTGACTATCATTTATTCAGGTCCTTAGAACACAGCATAAGAAATAAAACCTTCCGTTCGCAAGATGATGTCCAAAGGAGTTTGATATCATTTTTTGCCTCCAAAGAAAAAACTTTTATCAAAAAAGGAATTCTAAACTTAGATCATTGGAATAAAGTTATAATTAACGATGGTGATTATGGAATTGAATAATGTTAATTTGTTCTTTAATAAAATTTATATTAAAAATGTAGTTCAAAAAACTGATTACTTTCTGGTCCCCCTTATAGGTTGCATTTCTTGATCTCTGGCCAACAGGTGACAGTGTCACAACCACTAAACAGTATGTTCATATACTTTAGATAACTATCAAATTTGCTCTACAAATTTACTACTCATTGTATTTTAACTCTTTCAATAATCAAAACAGGTGATATAATACCAATACTGAAAGAAACTAAGCAATGTAAGCACATACTGCTCATAAGTGTTTGTGGTGAGATTGTTGCTTGAGTTTCTAAAAAAGCAGTTGGTTACAACAACAAAAAATCTAAATGCAATATTCAAGCTAAGTACACAGATTTTTGAGAAAGTGGTAAAATGACGACTCTTGTAAGATTTTGTTACCTAAAAAAAGACGAAACTGCAAAATTGTCTGTCCCCTCCCCTCCCCTCTTAAATGTATTCTAATTACTCCTAACTTTTGATATTCTGAATTTTCTCCTGTCTGTTAACTGAACTATCATGATTAATTCTCTACTTAAATTAGAAGACAAATATTCTGATTAAAGAAAACCCATTTTCAAATATGAATCTAATGGTATTATAATTGTTGTCATTTTTCTAAATTTCACAATATTACTAAATTGTGCTGTTTTCCAATTTATAATTTACTTCACATTGTAAATAAAAATGGGCAACATCACCTATAAGATCAATTATTCCAGGTACCCTCTCAATGCAACAGATGGCAGCACAGGTCACACTGCTATTCCTTGTTGGAGTAATTCTGTCATGACATAAGTTTACCAACAGCTGTTAAAAGTGCCTCCCTATGAGGAGAAGGAGAAAAGAGACTGTAACTGTGATAGAATACCAAAGCATACTCAGCAGTTCAATAATGCCAGAGACATTTTCAGGAATATTTCCTGTAATCTATCCTTTTTCCTAGGCTATTTAAATGGATTGTTTCTGTAACTTCTCTGAGAGTGACATGTTTTTGTTAAGCTACAACTAAGTGATTATATGTTGCCATATTCTGTAAGTCATTATCATATTTTAGAAATAAATACTTTTATTTTCTGTCGCAGGTGTTGACTCCATTCTTTATTGCTTAAGTTTGTGATTTTATTCACATCTGTATCAAAACCAGGATACACTGCATATCAATATGAATATTACACTACAATTCTGGTAAAACGAGTGAGTATAACACAAAATTATGCTCCCATTAGATATTCATTTAGACACTCATAATATTAAAATGTCTTCTTTTATTTTTAAATATCCTAAACATGCTTTTAACTTTACAAGATAAGAAAGCATTACATTTTATAGTATAAGTTATTACTTTCCCATAAAAACATGATTGATATTAAAATAAAACTCCAGTGGCAAGTGATATCCCTTATAAAATATCGAATGGCACATGTACAGATACAGACCAGTTCTAAGCATACAAAATTCGAGATATCTACAGCTAACATTTTAAAGACTCATACATATTGAGCAACTAAATACACATATTTTTAGGTTTTCTGCTTCTATTAAATTATTTACATCACAAATATTTGCTCGAGTGGATATGAGAACAAGGCTTATTACAATTTTCTCAAGTTCTTTTGGGATACATACATATTTTGTAAGTATGACATATATTTTGTTGTATAATAAGTACATTTGATTTTTTATATCCATCCAACAATAAAGAAAATTTATAGAATACAAATTTAATTTAATACAAATTAAATTATCTTATGAGATCAACATTTTTTTTTTTAAAAAAAAAAAAGCTTCATTTAGAATTACCATTCCAACACTTCTTATAAAACAAGTTATTATTTTTTTTTTTAAAGTAATAAAAACCGAATAAACACCTGTGCAGTTTTCTTTTGATACTTCTAGAAAATTTTTGCTAAATGCATTTGCTGGCTGGCAGTTCTATTACTGCTCTTCCATAACATATGATAATTAGTTATCACTACAGGGTCATAAATTAAACTTATACATTTAAATCCATCTCCCATGATAATTTATGGAATAATACATTTCCTAAACTTTTCAAAAACTAATAAGATAATGCAAATAAATATATATATAAAAAAAAAAGGGAATGTATAACTTCGTCATGAACAGCATGCATATGTAAATACATGTACAGTGATCCAGTATTTATCCATCCTCAAATAAACCAGAACCTCAGTTTACTGGCTTCTCAACCCTTTAAGAGTAGCCTGTGTCATGTGATTTCTGAAGTACTTTTTAATTGGACATTCAGTTACATCCGTAAACCAATTTCCTAACATGACTGAATGATTGAGAATAAGTGTGTGTGCAAGTGCGTGCATGCATGCATGCACTTGCACACACACACATGAAAGAAAAAATATGTGGTTAATAAAATTATGTAAATGTTCTATAAATCCTACAGAACATAATATCCAGTTTACACTTTCTAGTTTTTTTATTTTCATTTAGAAAATATTTATGATGTATGAAAAATACAAATGAATGAATTTCAAGTAGCCAAAGCAATTTGCCAACCAATATTAGAGACACAGTTCTCCACAGTTAACCATTTTCCTTCACCCACCCCAAAAATATATATATGAGAGCATTACAGACTCTCGAGAAGATGAAAGATCACTTTCAAAGTTATGCTCTAAAAAAATCTTCATAACAAAAGGGGAAGAAAAATAAAAAAATAAAATTTCAGCTCAAATATTTACAAAACTTTTTGTTTTTCTCAAGAAATGTCTTTGTTGTATCCTTTTACAACTAATTAATGAGAAGATTAAGGCCTGAGTTTAGACCAAAAGGCACATCACTGGCAATATTAACAGTACCAGTCTGGAAGCAACATTTGTACATATCAATATATATACACAAATAGTAAGCACAAATAAATATGGCTGAAGTTCCTTGAATAACTACCAATAAAATATAAATCAACTTTCTGTTTTCTTTGGATTTGAATGGCATTCATCCTCAGGAGAAGAGTGACCATTCAAAATGGCCACAGAGCTTTCTTCGTCCGAACTCTCAACTTCACTAGCAGAACGAGGAGATAAACGGCATCCTTGTGCCAAGAAAGAATTCAGTTTTCCACATGAGGCCAAAACAAGTCCAAGGTATGGTGGAGATGGCTTCAGAGGCCTTGAAATATATTCTGGGTGGTACTGGACTCCTATAAAGTAAGGATGACCTAATGGAAAAAATAAAAAAGGCATATTTCATTTGAAATCATGACTAAACTCTTCTTTCAAAAATGAAAATCTGATGTTTTAAACTTTTACTCTTTCACGAGATTTTATGAATCTAATAAAATAAAATTAAGATATTATTACCAGATAACTCCATAATTTCCATCCTCTCTCCATTCACATCTTGTCCAACAAACTTCATTCCTGCAGCTTCAAAATCTGATATAAATGCTGGATTTACTTCATAACGATGCCTATGTCTCTCTTCAATGCAAGAAAGATCACCATAGAGGCGACCTAAAAAGAAAATGGTATGCTTTGTTTTAAACAAACTACATCTACATATCTAAAATGAAGGGGGAGGGGGGTCCAAATTTATACTTTTTTAAAATTGTATATTACATGCACAAAAGGTCACAAATCTATCGTACATGCAGTACATAATCAAGAAACTAAACATGGAATTTTTTCAAGCTGCCTCAAACAACCTCCAATAACAAGGTAGTGCTCTCACACCAGAAAGTAAAATTTACTCAGCTAAGTATATTATTTATTCAATATTCATGTAGATATTAAGCAATAGGGAAAACTGAGGATGGGAAGTAATTCTCCACATTTCTTACTAGATATATGAAAGTCTGTCTCCTAGCTTTGACTTTTAAATTTCTATTTATACATTTCTTTCTTGGTATAACATGTAGTTATTTCGTGTGTAATAAACCCCCAGTTAGTTTGAAGAAGTCCAGGGATTGTCACAAACAAGACTGCTAGAATTGCAAGGATTCATTCAAGAGAACACCCCAAGGGGATCACTTTGTCATCTTTTAAATTAACAAAATAAATTTAATTTGAAATGTAGTAACAATATCTTCTACATAAACTAGTTTACTATCAAGACAAAGTCTTAGGAGGGTCTGAAAAAGTTTACACACACAGAGATTACATTATAAAGGTTCCAAAAAGTAGTGGAGAGTTCAAACTTCTTTCAAGTGTTTTTCATGACAATCTTCTTGCTTACAAAAAGTTGTAAACCATCAGCCTCTTGATAGTATTGGTAGACTTAGGTGGTAAACAATTTATCACCTGAGGTTAGGTATTGCTTATTGAAAACCTAATGTTAGCAAAAGCTTGTTGATATCTCATCTCAAGAACAAAAATCAAACATGGACCATTTACAAACTAGTTCAGGTTTCCAATAAGAGAAACCTCACAGCAGGTGATGAAACCTGCCACCCACATATATTTTCTATAATATTCCATTAATAGAAAAAATTTCAGTATTCTGAACAAATTTAACAAATTTAAGACAGTTGTAGAAAATGTTTTTTTGCTTGGTTACAAAGTAAATTATACATATCTTAGAACTTGACAAGATAAAAGCTTCAACAAGAAAAAATTTCTTGGCAAGTATAATTTACTTTGTAACCAAGTAAAATACCTTTCTATAGCTATCTCTTAACCAGAGTGTTTTTTATTTTATGATGCACTTTTTTGTTACTTGTAAATGGAAATATGACTTTTGCATTAATTCAACCTTGGTATCCTTCTGGGTATGGCCCCCAATGAACCTTAATAAAGGTCAAAACTATAGGTAGTGACCGATTCAGCCAAAGAGGCATTTGAAGTTGTTTGCAAGGAGAGAAAATAAAATCATAACTCCATGGTTGACTCAAGAGATTAAAGAGTCAGGAAGAGGATGGGTGGGATATCCAAAGTTTTTAACAAGTCAGTATTGCTCTGAGAGAATACAGAGAAAAATGAAAGTGAAGCACTACATGAAAGGTTAATCAACTGGAAAACTTTGGTAAGAACACAGAAGATATATATATATTGGGAGGTGGCAAAATGTACTCAAGACTTAAAAAATATTATAAACAGACAAAGAGTACTGTAAAAGGAATCAGAGGACAAAAGTGACATGAAAACTGAAGATATCTGAGCTGTCTGAAGTGCTTATTTTGAAAAATGTAAATGAATAACCAGTGACAGAAAAGTGGTAGACAACATTCAATAAAAATGCACTCAGGAATAAATAAATACTTGAGGTAGAAAAAGCTATGAAAGACCTGAAATCTGGAAAGGTAGCTCACTAGCTTTACAACTAAGGAAAAAAACTTCTAAAAACTTATGTATGGAGTATAGTATTTTATGGCAGCGAAACATGGACAATGGGAACAGGAGATATTAGAAAACTGGAGGCATTTGAAATGTGGTGTTGGAGACAAATGCAAAAAATAAAATGGACAGACAAAAAATCTAACGAAGATGTGCTTAAGGAAGTAAATGAACCCAGAATACTGATAAAGACATTAATAACAAGAAGAGACAGATGGATTGGACATATCTTATGACATGAAAGTCCGACGAGAAGAATAATGGAAGGCAAAATCAAAGGAAAAAGAGAAAGACCAAGGAAAAGATACTTTGATCAAATAAAACAAAGCACTGGACTAAAAACATACTTTAAAATAAAGAGGAAAGCAAACAGAAGAGAAGAATGGAAAGAAATGCTGCTGAGCTACCAATCATAAGACTGATGCAACAGAAGAAGCTCAAGTAGATGATATTTGACCAGATATGGGATGTTTGTTAATGTCTTAAGAATGATAGATGAATTTCACCATGCAGTACAAGATCACTGTTCACTAGAGATTCATGCTTGTTTTCTAAAGTAAAGTTTCAATGTTATCTAACCCACAGCACACTCACAGTACTTAAATATGATAGGTTTACAATCTTACATGAGTGAGATCCACATAAAAGACCAGTCTAGGTTTAACAAGAGATGTAAAATTGACAAGGTGTGAGTATATAAATTATCAGAACATCATTTTTATTATTATTACATGATACCTCCAGGAAGGCCAAGGACTCATCATGGGAAGGCACACTACTCCCAATTTTAGTTATAAACTATGATCTAGATGAGTCCTTATAAAAACCACTTTGGTCCCAGAAGAATCCACCTGAGTACTGTTTCTGTGTTTGAACGTGCCATTTATGCAACAGAAATTCAATATAAAATCTGCATCATGTGTGTCTAATTTTAAGTTTCGTAGAAACAACAAAACATCACAGAAAGTCCAATTGCACAGTGCCTTTTTGACTAAAACTTGGGGATCAGGATAAATTGTCGGCATGACAGTCTACCAAACATGTTGAACAACTCAGGAAACAGACACAGGGTAAATAGAAGTCTCTTCCCATAGCAATTTAAATAGTGTGGTGTGGACTAAAAAAAAAAAAAAGACATACAGAATATTGCTATTTTTGCCTAACTAACATGTAAGGTATAACACTAGAAATAGTCCAAATCTTTCTTCTGTCTCTTGTAGAGCAATAGTTCATGAGCCTAATCTCCCTATACCATATTACCACCCAAGAATACTATTGTGAATAAATTATCTACTGAGGTCCGAACAGAGTTGAGATTTAAATCATTATACAGAACATCTGAAAAAAAAGCAATATTTTCACCATCACTCACCTAGTAGTTCATTCTATTTATGTAAGACTTATGCAAATCTCTAAATTCTTTTTCAAGTGAAACATATAACATGAATTAACTTAATCTGTGGAGATTTGAAAGTTGTCTGTGCTTATAAAGCAGCATTCCAGTTGCAAAAAAATATGCCATGTATTTTTTGCAAATGGGAACAGCAGTGTCTGCCATCAACACTGGATGCTTAAAAAAAGTAGCCAGTACTGATTACAGACACTGCTGTCCCCATTCACAAAGAACATATTTTCATGCAACTGGTTTGTTGAATCAGAAGCATGACAGAGAAAAATCTGAACATATTTAAAAAATATATTCAGAAAATTTCAAAAGATTAGGTTTAAATACACTATGTGGCCAAAAGTGTCCAGACAGCAACTGTTTGTATTTCCCGTTGCTACAGCATTGCTGTCAATATGAGGTCAGGCCTCCTTTCACTGCCATTATAGCCATTATTCCTTCAGAGTAGGCTCTCCATTAAGTGCTGGTAAACTTCTGCTGGAATCCATTTCCATTCCTCCTGTAGTATGATGAATATGATGAACAGCCAATGAGTGTTAGTTAAGTAGGTTTCTCATGCAACCTTCACTCCAACACATCCCAAAGATGTTCAATAATGTTGAGGCTTTCGGCTGGCCAGTTTAGTTCTTCCATCTCCATGTCTTCAAACCACAGAGCTAGGACCCTTGCTTTGTGAGCAGGTGCATTATCATGCTGATGGAGAAAAGGACCTATTCCAAACTATTACCACAGTGTGAGAAGAACAAAATGTCATGGTAGGCATCGACATTTAAGGATCCAGACACAGAAACCAATGGGCCCAGTAACACACCAGGTTAAACAGTCCCAGACCAATATGTTACCACTTCCAAATTTCACAAACAATACAAGCCATTTCTGTAAGTATTGTTCACCAGGCATCTGTCAGATCCAGGCATGTTTATTGGATTGACAGATTGTGTACTGCAATTCATTGCTCCACAGCCTGATGACAATGTTTGCACCATTCCAGAAGATGACAGGCATTGAGAGGTGTAATCAAAAGCTTGTGAGATGCAGACGAAACTCAAGGGAAGACACCTGCATTCTGTCACTAGCATCCATTCCAGCTCATGCAAATGTGGTTTGCAATGGTTGCTAACACTGACTGATGATTTACTGTGACAACATGCTTCAGAATTTGCTGGTCAGATTTGTCAGTTTCTTGGGCCTACCAGTTCAAGGGGACAGGTTTGGTGGTTCCATCACATTTCCACACAACAACCTCAATGATAGTAGATCAGGGCACGTGCAATGTGGCAGAAATCTCTCTGACTGAACTTGTGGACTTCAACTATCATACTAATCTCGAATGGACTCAATTCTTTTCGTCCACTCATCCTGACAGTAAAGAATATCTACACTGCTAATGCCACGTGCCTATGCTTATATAGCGTTGTGGACATGTATCTGAATCATTATCATATGGGCAAAGCCATGTAGAGCTACGGGGATGTCCAAACACTTTTGGCAACATAGTGTATGAACTTCTGGGTTCATTTTTCATTCTCATTTACAGTATTTTCTTTAGAATATTGGTGCAACAAGAGAACAGAGTGAATAATTTCATCAAGATACTAAAAAAAGAAATGGAAAGGAAGTACCAGGAACACTGGAAATGCTCCTGGCGATAAAAAAATAAACAATTATTAATGAACATTTATTTGTATATAAGCACTTTCATTTAATGTTGTTTTCATTTTATTCATAATTTTATAAACATTATGCTTATTTGGCATGGTTTTCTCCATTATTTCAAGGTAGCTAGCTAAATACTATAGACTAATCATGCTTTTTTCTTTTTTTTGGGAGGATGGGGGGGGGGGGTTATAGGCTAATTTCCAGACTACAATATACACACACACAGACAGACAGGTGTGTGTGTACACACACACACACACACACACACACCAGTAGAACAGAAATGTTTAGCAATATTTATGCTATTTATCTTCTATATTCTTCCCAGTCTTTTGTATAGTTACTGTACTGATTTATGTAGTGGAAACTTTCTATACAATTTGTTTTGTTCCAGTAGCACACTCAGGGTTTAATCTGGGGGGTAAACGATTTGAGAATACACACTACGCATTGCATACGACCTATGACTGAGCATCTGCAATGATTGCTAATTCATAAGTAGTATAGAAATAGAAGACACGACACAACAAATAAAAAAAAATGAATTTTAATTAGGAAAAGATTTTTGGAAAAATTTTTCCCGTTTTCTTTTCTTTTTTTAGGAGGGGGAACTGCCCCCCCTCCTCCGGGTGCAGCACTGATTTGTCTGGGCTGATTCTTTATGGATAGAAATTTTACTACTCCGACAGCAACAAACAATGAGATCAAAAATCCCACTCTGGAATTTTAAAGTGGCAGACTATGCTCATCACTCAATATGAGACGGCTGGATTGCGAGAGATCTGAAATGGTATGAAAATGGCAAAAAAGTATCTTTATCGTACTATTTCAATCCACCTACAGCACTATGGTTCCAACATTTCAGATGTGGAACTGTCATCAAAATATCCTTGCCTGGCTTTGGCTGAATGTCTTAGTTTTATTTAGATTTTACCATAGAGTCTCTAAATACAGTAAATGCAAACTATTGCAATAATCACTATAGCATAACAATGTGCAATCAAGAATGACAGAAAAGACCAGGCCTAAGCATTGACCCAATGCAAACAGTAAAGCACAGAAGCAAGCTGAATTTCCTCACAAATAATGTTACAATTCACATTGCAAAACAGGTGTTGGGAGTAGTCTTGTGAAGAGTGCAGAAAAAAAGTTTATTTGCATTTTATTAAAACTAAAAACTTGTAGCTGAAGTCAGTAAACAACAGGTGAGAAATTGACATGAAAATGTACAAATGCAAACAATAATGTGAGACATAAGAAGAGAACTAGAAGAGTATGAAATTATAAAAATGGAAATCTGAATTATTGTTTAAATTTTTAATGTTAACTTGAATTAATGTCACTTACCTGAAATCTTCATAGACAGAGGCTATTAATAATGTTGATCATTATTAATAGCCCCCAGAATATTTTGCCACATTAATATTTATCATGTATATTCTAAAAAGTCTTCTCATCATTTTTGTTTAGCTACTTTTACACACAGAGCTTAATATACTTTAATTTTTCTTTATATTTCTTATAACTTCACCACATGCCTCCCTGGCTGAATCAGTTAATGTTTTTTCAAAGTTTGCCAATGGGTCTCCAAGGCTTGGTTCTTGTTTTCAAACTTTCACTTTTCTTGAATAATATTTGTATGTGTGTGTGTGTGTGTGAGAGAGAGACTGCACGTTTCTGTTTGGTATCAAATCCTTTTTTTTATCCTCCTCAAAAGTAAATTGTTTAGTCATCTGTTATTTTAATTTCCCTATGTACTTTTTGTCTCTTGTTCTGATCCAACATGAAGATATTACTACCAACAATAACAGTCAATGAGACTTATTTCTTGCATATTCTCTCCAGGTGAATTTCTGCATATCTATTTTGACACTCGTCATGATTAGTCCACGTCCTGAACAGCAATCTAGTAAGTACATACATTATTATTAGTTTTCCCCATTCTGATGTTTGCCTACATCACTCAACTTGATATTGCTCCAATCAAGGAGATTATCTTTGTGTTCAGTGTTGAATACAATAGGTGCTCCTTTTCTCTGTTCATTACTATCTGAATATAATATCTTATGCTTGTTATTCAGGAAAATCTCACCTATTTTTGTCTTTCTGTTTCAGTGAAAACAATTATACTAATATGATACTATCTCTAATTCTTCTTTACTCCAATTATTCATTACTAACATCTGTATTTTATTAATGTACATGTGAATCTCAAATCTGGATTTTTGCTCCAAAATATGCTCCTCCCCAAATTCGAAATACTTAAAAATGTTTATATTTTACATAAACATATCCTTCTGTTACTATAATAAAATATTCCAGTTCTAACTTTTATCAACATCATCATCAAATTCCTGACATGTACCCTCAAGGGGTGAACAGGATATGATAGTACTACATGAAAAATTTACATCATTACAAACTTCCTATCTACAATTTTCCTCCAAATCAGTCTATTACTTGTCAAGACTCCAATATTATCATTATCAGATCTCATATTTCTATCGTCTAAAGCACATTGTACCATATCAATCCACCTATAATTCGGTCTTCCTCTGGGTCGTTTTCCTGCCAACCTGGCAGAGAACACTTGTTTTTCTAATCATTCCTCGCCCATTCTGTTTAAGTGACCATACCACCTGAGATTAGCTCTGCTAATGCATTCCTGGATGCCGACAATGTCAAGTTATTTCCTAATATCCTCGTTTTTAATATGATATTGCCATTGATGCCATCTGTTCATGCCTCTAATCTTTCTCAGGACTCTCATATCTGTGGTCTCTAGTCTTTGGTCAAGTGTTTTACTTCTGACCCAGTTCTCAGATCCATAAGTTAAAACTGGTTTGAACACTGTCTTGTATACAGCTAATTTAGCGTTCTGACTAATTTCTCTCTTATTCCATATGAATTTATTCAATTGACTTCCTACCATACCAGCTTTGTTGATTCTGTTGTCTATTTCCATATTTAATTTACCATCTTCACATTTTGTGTTGAATACTATGGCTACTCCTTTTCCTTGATTGTTATTGCCTGAATATAACATTTTGTATTTATTGCTCAGAAAGATCTCACCAGTTTTTGTCTTTTTTTGTTTCAGTCACCCCTATTATGTCGATCTGGTACTTATCTAATTCCTCTGCTAGCTCCATTTCTTTGCCATTCAGGCTTCTTATGTTGATAGTACCGATCTTTAACTCTGGTGATGTTGAGTTGGGGTTTGTTTTCAGATTTGTTCCAGTTGCTGACTTTTCGCTGTTCGCCCTGGTTCCCTGGCGAAAACAACAGGGGGTCTTGTTTAACCGGATGACACCCCAGCCAGCATGAAATTTTGTCATGTTGTACCATCATTTTTTAATTTTCGTTTAACCAATACGAATACAATTTGGTTGGCTAAATCCCAAATTGCCAGTCCATCCTCGTTTGTTCAGTATCCAGGTAGATACCCAATAGGGTGCACCACGAGATGATGAGGATTGGACATTAGGTCAGAAGCACTGGTCGGTTTTCCACTGTATAACTGAGTGGAGGTCTCCTCTCAGTTATACAGCTTTGACCCTTGAGCACCCAGTTTTAACTTTTATTAAGTCCAAAATCAAAAACTGACTTTCAAAGGATGTGACCCAATACCATTCTCTACACATAAAGAGTGCATAAACAATACAAACATTGTAATTATTGAACTTACGAAGAACAGAATCTTGAGTAAAGACTGTCTGCCGTTTTCCAAGTCTCATCGTTCCTCCCATGTTACCAGTATTATGTTCAGGCATATCAATTACCTACAAGAGAGAGAAAAAAAATTATGGTATATGGAAATGAATGGAAATTAAGAAAAAATTACTCTTATCACAACAAAAAGAATAGTAATCTATTCTTTTTGTTGTGATAGAGTTTATCTTCTAAAAGGATCATTGTATTATTCTTCCCATCTTTCTACCTAACTACCAAATTACTAAGTAATTCAATCTCAGTAACCAAAAATAATGAACATTCTTCCAACAGCAATAACATCTAGCACTTTTCATAATTAGATGTAACATAAAACACCAAAATAAACTACTAATACTTTAGCAATGACTATAGTTGAGTCTCACTTATAGCAAAACACCATACATCAATGCATGGTGAATGAAATTTGCTATAGCAAAAGGCTTACTTATGAGCTCTATATTTCCAGATGTGCCATACCAATTTCTCACAGCAGCTATTAGGCATCATCTGAAGTGCTATATCAAAAGTTCAGTTCATTTATTATTTTTTTTAATCTCTTAACACTCATCTTTACTAGGAAAGAGGATTTTTATAATACAGAAACTAGATGACACCTGCAAATTTATACTATATATCATGAAGTTGCTACAATTCCTTATATGCTATGCAGAGTATTTATTCCAAAAATAAATAGTACTTAAGAAAAACCAACCATCTTAAAATGTAGTCAATCTTAATATGACTGTCTAAATTAAAATTCTGTATTCAAATGACAATTAAGGAGAAGTTACACTGAAGAAAGATAATATTATTATGAATAGTTGAATCCTTTTACTCCAAGGAGTAAAAAGACTCAAGGGAGGGCCCATTCAGGCATTCATACTTAAATACCCATCATATCTCTTAATAAACATTTACTGGAGACAAGACAGAACACATTAATGGTAGCCCATTCCATACATACCACATACCTGTAAAAGCCTAGATCTCGCATGCTTCTTAACAATACTCCTGGCCAGCTTCCAAGGATGACCCCAAATTCTACCTCCACCATACTGTTACAAAATTCTCACTCCATCTATTCCTCAAATTTGAAGACCACATTTCCTCAATTTGTCCTTCTATGCAAAATTATTCTATAGGCCAGTTATCATCTTGGAACCCATATGACAATTAACTACACATGGTACTCTAGACATCGTATTGAAATCTTGTGGGAGAATAAATTCCTTATTCTTACAAGTTAGTGTTATCTTAAAAAGCACTGTTATCAAATGTGATGACTTAACCACCTTATGCAATGTAACTCCTAAACTTTAACTCAGTCCACTAGCTTCATTGATTACTTCCAACAAATTCACATTAATATAATATTCTGTCTGTAATGTCTTCCATCAAAAATACATAACTTTACATCTGACAACACTGAAATGACATTCGTTGTCATTTCCCCATTACCAATCAATTGCATGAGCAAGTGACAGATCAGCCTGAAAGGATTCTGTATTAGCTACATTCGTTATCACTCTCTCTAACTTAACAAAATCAGCAAAATAACTGAATATCACATTCAAGACCCTCACAAATATCATTTATATAGATGTAAAAACAACAATGGTCCAAGTATAAGTGGTGTACCTGTTGATACACCACATCACTCTTCTAGTTTCCTCAGACTCAGCACAAAAATACATTACTTTCTAATACCTGCCAATCAGCCACTCTCCAATCTATGTCATGAGTTAACTGCAAACCCATCCCTTTGAGTCTGTGTAACAATCTCCACTGTAGAATCCCCGTCAAATGGCTTGGCAAAATATTGAAGTAACATAGTATATTCATTAATCTAGCTCTGCTGGCACTCTGTTAAAGAACATGAGAGGATTGCTAAAATAAGATCTACCAGAACATTGCTGCCATCTAGAGAGGCTATCACTGTTATCTACCTACCTTTGATGTGATTCCTCACCAACCTTTCCAATATCTTGATGACTACACCAGGGATACTGCTCGTCTATAAATTGCTGAATCACTCTTAGCTCTACCTTTACATAAATGGAATTATCTTGCTCTCCTTCATTCGTTAGGAATCTTGCATGTGTTGAGACTTAAGTTTGAACTACCACATTAGGGGTACTGCTAAATGTTCTCCACATTCCTTCAATACCCGTGTAATATCTCAACCAGCCCAACTGTAACAGCTTTAATAAGTAACTCATCTAGCATCTTCTTTCACCCACTTCTTCCCCAGCATCCAGAGAGCTACAGGTCCATCTGGAACATATACCTTACTAAAGTGATCACTTAAAAACTATTTCTGTGTATGACACTTTCTGATAATTTGCATCCACTAAGGTTATTCTTCCATAGTCAATACTTTCTTTTACTTGCTACATAGTAATAAAATTCTCTTGGATTTCCTTTGGCCAATTTGGCTAACTTCTTTTCATAACCTGATTTTGCTTTCTTCACAATGGATATCACTCTTCTCATGATATCAGATCCACATCCTCTTTTTCTGTAGCTCTTGCTTTGAAGTGTCATTTATTCATTTAACTCCCATGTAATTAATTCTCCTAACTCTGGGGATGCAGTCAGATATAGGTTCCTTTAAGTATCGTCTAACTAATTCCCACATGCATTACTGATTCTTCTACCATGCAGTTTTCCATGCTAAGGCATGAGAAAATGTGTGGTAGAGTTCAAATTGCCTTCTCAGTTTATTATAATCACCTGCATTCAACACATGCCCCCTTTTTAGTCAAAGCTCCTATATACATTGTCAACTCCCAGGTCAAAAGTGCATGATTGTTCTCACCAATAGGAGGCAATGGTCATATCATTTATATGCAATTCTCAGACACCATTAATAGATCCAGTTTCCTGGTACCATGAGATCTCCATCACATGCTACTTAAGGTAGTTATCCTTGAGTAATTCTAGAAATTCATTTTTCTTCATCTTGCATGCTTTCACCATCCTCTAGTCTATATTCTCGTAGTTGAAATCGCCCATAATGATAATCTTCCTTGTATCCATAAGATTAATCTATGAAGTTCACGGTCCTATTCAGATGATCCTGGTCAGTAGTAATACTATGGCACTAAAATGTGTATTTTATGCCATTAACTCTCTTGTCTTGTCAGCTCCAAACCCATTTATTGTATTACTCATACCATGAGCACCACTGGAGATTTCTACACTGATTGAATTTAATTCCCCCAAAATCGCAAGGAGTATGGTGGTGGTCTTACAATGGGCAGCGAGAAATTCACAGACATCCATGTGAAGATTTGAAACTACAGTTTCTGGGATAGGGAGAGAAGTGCTATTCACTCAGCACAACCAGGCGGATGAATATTATACTCTGCAGCCTTATTAATTTGACCAAATTGTTACAACTGGAAATGACAGTGCAAACATTTATGAAGTGAATCTAGAAGTTTTGGAAAGTTTACAATCCCTTCCCTGCATATTATCTATTTTTCTGATATTTCATAGCTGTTTCAAGTAAGCTGAAAGTGGAAGGGATATGTCACCAGTAGAAGGATTCCA
This sequence comes from Typopeltis vanoorti, assembly GCF_054136105.1. Taxonomy (NCBI): domain Eukaryota; kingdom Metazoa; phylum Arthropoda; class Arachnida; order Uropygi; family Thelyphonidae; genus Typopeltis; species Typopeltis vanoorti. The sequence continues at coordinate 24,545,355 of NC_143562.1, read as the reverse complement.
ATCCATGACATTAGCCTCTGAGCGGAAAGCAGGAGTGCAATCTACTTCAGCACCTGGTGAAACACCATTTCCTTACTCTTTAGAGACCCTGCTACCATGTTTTCCCCAGGAAAAAAAAGTTTCAGTTTCTGTTCCCTTCTCTTCCCATATTGTGTGAGTGACAGCTTCATGAGTAAGTCAGACACACTCCTTCCATTTGAGGGAACAGCAGAAAACAGTTCAGAAGGCCAGCCACTAAATAGCATATTAGGATCAAACCTGATGGTAGCTCATCAGCTAACAAATAATCCTGCTGCCATCCACTTTATCAAATAGTGTCTGGAGGGAGTCAAGAGTATATGGGGAAATATGGTGAAACTGCCAAGGCCACACAAAGGACTAGAGACACTCGCTACATATTCCTATTCTTTAACTCTTTCTCAATACAAATTGACCACAGAAGTTAAAAAATTTCGATAACATTAAGAATAAAAAAATTCTCTCTCAAAAAAAAAAATAAATAAAAATAAAAACTAATCTCTAATCTAAAAAACATAAAACAACAAACATACTCTCTAAATAGATCCATATCCACTTCAACATTCATGGGCTTAATATAAATGATGTGCATACCACTTACAAATATCTAAACCTGACCTATTATTTTTAAAGAATCTCAACTGGAAATCTGTCCATCTCAGATTTCAAAATATGTTCTGATTGATTCCTTCTGCTGCAAGAGTGGAACTCTGTGTTTGTTAAATCTGACATCCTATATCAGGGAAATAGCAAATCTTGAATCTCCCATTTATAATCTATTCTGGCTCAAAATTTCCTTGCTCCATTTACTTTCTCTATTACACTTCAAATTCTGATAACAACTCTGACCTCATTATTTGTCTTTGAAGCTCAATCATACATAGTCAAAATAACACAACAGGAGTTTTTCTTGGGGTCTTCAACATTCACAACTCAGGCTCAAAAGATAATCCTGTCTACTCTCCCTTGATCTCTTCTTAACCAATTCTCCAGAAAAAAGAAAATAAAAATAGAGACATTAGCTGTTCCTGTGTCATTTAACAATACAACAGTACCAAATGGGATGAGTGATGTGATTTTTATTCCTCCTTTCATGGGCTCATGATTGTTTATACCCTTCAAACCCATAAACCCACTCCAACTGAATAACTGAAAATATTCTTACTGGAATGTAGGCATCATCTCCTTTTACAAACATATATGTCAAGGTGGTTCCCAGTCCAAAAAAAATCAGCATGTTGCAAGTGGCTTAAAACCAAACTGCAACATTCCCCTTCAGCCTACAAGGTGCCAATCAAAAACTGCAAAAAAGACCATCAGAAATAAAATCCAACTCAGACTTTGAAAAGGCCAAATGCAGGAAACATGCCTTTTACTCAAATGACAGTCAAGCATCCTGGTTGCTTGTCAAGGCTATTGATGCAACTGTAGCATCACAAGACAAAACTAACCTCCTCGCATCCCTCTTCTAAATGCAGAAAAGGCAACCCCCCCCTCCTCCTACCAAAAAAATAAATAACTGCTCACTGTATGCTTCCTCTGATCCATTAGCAGAATTCTAAATAATTTAAACAAGTCTTCTGATCTTGATGGTATATCTCCCCAACTGTGCTTTAGAAGTAATGCCCAATCCTATGCTGCCTCCACAATCTCATAATAATCTAGCATCTGCCCTAGAGTATGGAAGTAAGGTAAGCCTATATTCAACTCGTTCCAAAGAAAGGAGATAAGTCAGCCATGAAACAAACTATCATACCATTACACTCACCTCAGTTCAAAAATAATAATAAAAAAAGTCATCAACAGTCAATTCCATCATCTGGAAGCCCATCATGGATTCTTCTACTCTTGCTTCAGAGTGTCCTTATCAACATTACTCATCTATGAATTGGAAAGGTTGTGAAACCCATGTAGTAAATCTATATCTATATCCACTGCATCTGATTGGGCCAAGTATAAAAGCGCACTCACCAAATTACCATCTTGTGGTCTATCATCCGTTCTTTGCAACTGAATTGCCAATTTCCTCCCTGGTCAATTCACACCTTTCTTCAGATTTCCCCACCAATGCTACATGGCTCTGTATTTTTGCTCATGCTCTTTCTGTTAATCATAAATGACCTATCACTAACCTGAAATCCTATTCACAATTCAGCTGATACCAGTACTCTACTTTTCTCATTTTCGTCTGAAACCTTGCAATGGAATCCTGCACAAGCTACAGGATCTTCCATAATGAATATCTTAAACATTGATCTCGCTGCCATATTTCAGTGGGGTGAATACAACCTTTTCGAGTTCAATGCCACTGAAACACAATTATGTCATTTTCACACAACAAAAGATCATATTTGCTTCTTCTCACTTCTGATAATGTTGACATCTCCATGTGAGATTAGATATCTCTTCTTGACCTAACTTGCACTAACCTCTCCTGCCATAAGCACATCCATGACCTCCTCAAGCTCCAAAAAACTAGGTATCCTTTTCCACTCAGGACATTACTCCTCACCATATCCCAAATCTGCCCTACCTTAGAATACTATTCTTACATATGAGACTGGAGTGATGCACCAAAACCTCTCTACAAATGCTTGATGCTATTCAGAAGAGGATGATCCTTTTAATTGATGATCCATTTTTCAGAAGCTTACTCCAGTCACATCTCAGATCCGTGAGGGACACCAAATTAATAATGCTAAGAAATTACATTCTGGTTTAATCCTTTGCCATTTTTAATTTAATTTATAACCAAGTGAAAAAAACTTTCTACATTAAGGACATCAATCTGCTGAACTGGCAGATGCTATTCCTCCATTTTCCCTCAAGCCCATTAACACTCACACAAGCAGCTGTTGATTAACATCCATTCAATGTCCATCTCCAAAAAAGTATGGATGTGATACAGGTTCTACAACCTATTGTGTGTGGAGGGCTGATATAAAAAACTCTACAAATCTAGCTGGTAAGAGTTATGTTCTGCTTTACTGATTTGACTACACTGATGTCACAAATGAATTTGACCCTGCAATTATTTGTGGAAGTTTTGGATTGCACTCTTATCTCTAGCATAATTATTTTGCTTTGACTTTTCAGTGGTGTTTGTTTAAGCTGTAAGAGAAAGGGAAATGGAATATGTACTAAAAGAAATTGCCAAACTCTCCTAGAAATTATAATCTATGCAGTGCTTCTACCATTACTCAGTTTCCTCCCAAAAACACATCTGATAAAACAGTAGCAGCAAAATTATTCATTTGTGAGTCTCCAAAAGCATTATTATTAGGTACAGTCTTGTATACCATCCCCCATTCACTTTATAAAAAAACTGAAAACTGAAGAAATTTTGCTCAAAAATATATTACTGTATGACAGTCATCTGGAATCTTCTATTCAGCTAAATGGAAGTTAGCTATAAATTATGAAGAGAGAATAGGAGATTTTATTTGAAAGAAAAGGAAGTTCAACTGGCCAGTGGCTATACACTGTGACATATAAATCAAAATGGTAGAATGGGATATGTTTAACAAATGAGCCACTTCACTACAGTAAGTCACTGCATAGATGTAGTTTTTAGCTGCTATTTTTGAATATGAACACATGAATATGTGTGCACAAAGCACACACAATGACAGGTAAGGTATTAATGATCTTAAAAATACTATCTATGTATGAGAAAAGTTAATTATCTTCCATTAACAAAGGGTCTAAACACTGCTATCTAAACCTTCTATCCAGAAAACTGCAGTTTTCTGGATAGAAGGTAAAAGGAGGAGGCAATATGGGTGAGACATTTAAGCTGTTGAAGGGTTATCGTATTAACATAGGAGATTTTTCATATGGTAGAATAAGGTAAAGGAGCAAGGACAAATGGGCCATCCCTGGAAATTGCAAAAGAAGGTGGTGAGTAAAAGGGTAAGATGCAAGGTTTTTTACATCGAGACTGGTAGGAGCATGGAATGCATTGTATGAGAGGGTGGTGAATGTGCAGACTGTGAATAATGATTTTAAGGAGTGGTATGATAGACTTTGTGTTGTCCTCCCATGATGAGTCTTATGACTCCATGGAGGTCAGAAAAAAAAAAATAATAATATTTTTTCTAACATAATATAAGGTGCTTTCCAAAGGTTCAGTTTTGACTAGAAAACAAAATGTAGGCTTAACTTACAGATTGTTGCTGTGTCCTTCAAAGTAACCTCCTTTGCAATTTATACACTGAATACAATATTTCTACTACTGATGGCAACACTGCTTGTCTTTCTTTAAGATCACATTCAATACTTCCTATACAAGGTGGTATCAAAAAGTTTCAAGACTAGGTTTGTAACACGCCAACAGATGGCAGCACGCACAGTCACAGGGAGCATCTACCTGCATAAGTCAGTGTGCCAAAAGACACCGTCCTGTGTACATCGGGAGCTGTGCAACTGATGCTATTCTGACCACCAGCGTTACCACATCTGCGATTTCATCATGGACAGCAAGTTAAAACAAAGAGCAACTGTGAAATTCTGCATGAAACTGGGAAAATCTGCCACAGAGACATTTGACATGATTCGGCAAGTTTACGGTGATGCTGCAATGAGTCGTTCGAGGTGTTTTGAGTGGCACGCATGCTTCAAGAGCAGAAGAACATCACTGGAAGACGATGAGAGATCAGGAAGATCTTCAACGAACTCAACTCCCAAAAATGTTGAAACCATTCGGCAACTTGTGCATGAGGATCGTCAGAAAACACTCCACAACATTGCTGCCATTGTCGGTGTGTCATATGGAACAGTCCAGGCATTCCTCATGTGCGATTCGAACATGCGCCGCGTTGTTGCTAAGTTCGTCCCCAGGAGCAGAAGGAACACCACGTCGCAGTCTGCCAAGAACTCTGTCAGAGTGCTGTGGATGACCCATCCTTCATGTCGAGGATCATTACCAGTGACGAAACTTGGGTGTACAGGTATGACCCTGAGACGAAGCAACAGTCTTCACAGTTGAAGAGCCCATCATTCCCATGATCAAAAAAGGCAAGGCAGGGCCGCAGCTCGACCAAGTGCATGCTCATCGTCTTTTTCGACATTCGCAGAAGTGTGCATTGAGAATTCGTCCTCAGGGGCCAGACCATCAATAACAAGTTCTACTGCCAGGTTTTAAGGCATCTGAGGGAGGACATTCAGCGAAAGCAACCTGATCTGTGGCACGTGAAAAACTGGGTGCTCCACAACGACAATGCACCCTGTCGCCGAGCTCTCCTCACACGCGAGTTTCTCGCCAGAAACAACATGATCTCACTTCCGCACCCACCCTACTCGCCAGATTTGGCTCCTGCAGACTTCGCCCTCTTCCCAAAGATGAAGATCCAGCTCAAAGGTCACTGTTTTGACACCACTGCGGAGATCCAGGGCGAATCACAAAGGGTGCTTGACATGCTTCGAAAAGAAGACTTCCAGGACACATTCCAAAAGTGGCAAGAATGCTGGGAGTGCTGTATTGATATGCAAGGGACTATTTTGAAGGTGATAATGTGTAAACGTAGATAATAAAGTAATTTCTCGTAAACAGAGCTAGTTGAGTACTTTTTGATACCACCTCGTATATCACAATCAGCTGATCTCTGAAACATACTCAAACTTTATCTGACAGAACAAAAGTCAAAAGGAACTAGATATCAGGAGATTGGAGTGTACAGGACCAAATGGCCATGTTGTTTTTAGCCAAAAATTATTGCGCACGCACGCACACACACACACACACACACACACACACACACACAGGGCAGCATACAAGGGATATTACAGTTATGAAGTTATGCAAACTGACACAGTTCAGATGTGCAACTTTTTTTTTCTGGTCTTTACTGCGTTCTATATTTAGGTTCAACAGTGGAAGAAGATGGAGGAGCTGAGAAGGAAGTGGGATACAGGATACAAGCCGGTTGGAGGAAATGGAGGGAGATGGCTGGAGTGTTATGCGATAAGAGGGTGCTGATCAATCTGAAAAGCAAAATCTATAGGACAGTAGTGAGGCCAGCTATGACATATGCTATAGAAACTGTGGCCCTGAGGAAAAATAACATCAGCAGGATGGAAGTAGCAGAGATGAGAATGTTTAGGTGGATGTGTGGTGTGACCAGAAAGGATCGTCTGAGAAATGACTATGTGAGGAGAACAGTGAAAGTTACGAACTTAGGAGCGAAGATACAGGAGGCAAGGCTGAGATGGTTTGGTCATGTGATGAGGAGGGAGGACGAATATGTGGGAAGAAGGGTCATGCAGATGGATGTGCAAGGAAGGAGGAAGCATGGGCGGCCAAAGAAGAGATGGAGGGAGCTGGTAGAAGAGGACTTGAGGATGAAGAACTTGGATGTGGTGACAGCCCAAGACAGGAGGATGTGGAGGAGACTCATCATCAACAGTGACTCCCTTTAAGTGGGAGAAGCTGCAGAAGAAGAAGAAGAGAAGACTGCCGAAGGACATCCAAATAATACTGCCAACTGACAGCATGGTAGGCAGAAACATATTCCCAGCATATCCTAATGATACAAACACCCTGATCTTCAACACATGATAATTTATCTTGACCCTAGAAAACAATTTGAAGGCTGTACCTTTCTCGATGTCCCATCTTTAAATGCCGATTGTAACATTTCAAAGTTCTGATATAAACTCTCTGCTCTTTCATGGCATTTCAAAAACTGCAAAATACAGCTGAATAATTAAACTACATTTTTTTTTATATGAATCCTACCCTGAAAAGCTGTTAGCTTGCAGTACATTAGTCTTAATATCTTGGATGGGCTAAGAATTGGATGATCCAGTAACCCTGCTCTACAGACTAAACATGAAGCTATTTGAGGCCTCTAACAAACAGGATGTTGGTGTCTCACATAAGTCACCTCTCCCACACCTAAAAGACATTTCATAAAGCATCCATGTTCATGGTTGATGCAAACCCACAGTCTGTTGGAAGGCAGGCATGCTAACCAACTTGGCCAACTAAAACGATGAAAAAATAAATACGTAAAGTAATACAAAAATAGATGAAAAAAAAATGCTCAAAAATTACATAAAACAATGCAGCTATAATGGTGGTACTCAAGAGTAACTCACAACAAAGCAACATAGTGATAATTTCCAGTGGCAGCAAGCCCAAGTCTGGAAAATTTTAAATTGGAGTTTATTATAAAGTTTATTACTTTGTAATAAACTCCAAGTATTTCTTTTAATGCAAAGCCTAAAAATTACCTATGAATGTATTATACAAAGTGGAATGTTTTGGCACACAAAATACAATACATTCTTCATCAGCTGAATAAAAAACAGACTGTTTACATAAAAAAATATCAATGATGTAAAATAATCAATCATTATTCTTACCACAGGGTGAGGTGTTGCCGAATCTGTTTCCGTAGAGTTCGCATTCTTCCATCCCAGGATGTTACGAGAAAATTCAATGACTGCACACTGCAGACCCAAGCAAATTCCTATGATTTAAAAAAGGGAGGGAAAAAAACTAATGGAATGTAATAAGACCTAAACAGTGTAAGCAAGAATAAATAAAAACAAATGTTAATTTTCAAACCAATTTATATATAAGAAAAAAGGAATTTTTCATTTCATAATTCAGATTAAATAGCTCTCACAAAGTTTCTACATAAGGTCACATCTGTAAAATACTAGTTATTTTCATTTTATCATGCATGAATTTGAGTAAACATTGCATACACAGACATGGTTCCTGTCATTTTGCCTTTCCAGTAAATCACTCAACATGCAACATGCCAATTTTTGAATAGTCTTTCTGACTGTTTTGTAGTTAAGTATAGATGCTTCATCTATCATCAATTTAAAAGAAAACATTTTCTAGTTTCAATACCATCTATAGAGACTAATTTATAAATTATGGTACATAGTAATGCAGCACACTGTTGCAAAGAAGAATAATGCCTCCACAAGCTTAGGGATTTTGCATTTCTGAAAAATTTTGAGAGTTGAAACCCATGATTTTAAAATATTACATGATATTGAAGAATTAAGTTTAAGAGAATGATTTGCAATCAGAGAGAAATCAAAGTATATACTTCCAGTTTTATCTACAGACACAAAGAAAGTATGCAATATACCAGCTGAATGGCAATGTTGTAGCATTACTTCTGAAATAATTTTTCCTTTCTCAATATAGTTATCAGTACACTCACATAGCTCCTATTCAGCAGACATGAATAGGAGCTATATGTTCATTAATTAGCAAGACAACACGCAAGTTGATAAAGAATAGGTGCTTTTTATTATAGGAGTTAATAAAAACTGGCAGTTATTAAGTTCAAATTTTCTTTTTACCATAAATGTTTTTTCATACTGCTCAGAAAATTTTATTTATTTATTTTTTAATAGTATCTGATATACTTTTCAATTCTTGATCTTTCATCATTGTCTGATTTGATGCAGTTTTCTTTTATGCTTTGTGCAGATAGGTATGAGTAGTAGCAGCCTTTTAAGTCACAAATTATTTATAACTAAAAATATATGCTGCTTACAAACAAGATAACTTATTCCTTTATAGTTAGCACTAATGCATATGTTTGCATTTCTCAACAACATTCACAAAGCAAAAAAAATAATATACTATCAAGTAAGGTGCTCAGATGTAAATAGATGTACTATTAATCTGTTTCTTTCTTAATAGTGTAGCTGGTGCAGAAAGATAATTTAATGAAACCCATTTGCAGTAACATTAATCACATTATACAAAATATATTACAATAATGCTATGGATCTTGGCATTATGATGGATAGGAATTTTAAGTCCAAAGGTCACATAGCAAACATACAAATACAACTTCATATTGGAGGCTTAATGGATTGTATACAGCACCCAGAAAGGATTAAAACAGAATTTAATACTTCCTATATATTTCGTCTCAGTAAATGAGACATCTTCAGGGATTACAAAAAAACTAATGTAACATCAAAAACAAATAACACACAATACTAAGCCCAACCACGTGGTTGACACTAAAGTCCTATCTAGGTGGAGCGCCCTCTAAGGGCGGTTGTAGGTGGCCTGGAATGTAAAGTGGGACCTCTGGTGATAAGCGTTTCCCAAATCTTAGGAAGCTTAATGCAACCATATTTGTTGAGATTTGGTTGGTTCCTGAGAGCTGCTACTGATTCTAAGAATAGTCTCTCTTTTTTGAATTTGCTGTGGTGGAACATGGTGGTTTTTTTCTATCAGATCCTGTGGGTTGTATCCAAGACATGGTAAGCCAAGCCTGACTGACCATAGTTGTGTTTGCGGATGTATGACTTATGTTCCTCCAGGCGGATAGTGGCTGATCTGCCTGTCTGTCCAAAGTACGCCAGTTTACATGAACAGGGTACTTTATAGACTCCAGGCACTGAGAGAGGAGGGAGCTGATCTTTTGTAGAGTGGATAAGGGTAGCAAGTTTATGGTGGGGCTGAAATGCTGTGTGTAGGTTGTACTTTTTTAAAATCTTGGCTATTTTTTTCTGATGTGCCACGGATGTAGGGTATGGTGATGGCATTTCTAATCATTCATGAAGAAGATATAGCATGCAAATCCAGACAATACGGTAAATCGAAACTATGACTATCTAGGCAACTAAATAGGCTGGTTTTTTTAAAAAGATGTCGGGATACAAAGGTAATACTGAACTGTGTTAAGCTAAAGATCAACTTATCACCGCGCCAGCTTGTCACTTTTGTGGGAACAAATCACCGCTACTCGTGCCACCCTCTCCATGACAAACACCGCCATTAGCTCCCTACAATCAGAGCTCTCCGCTCTTTGGTCTATTCTCTCTGGCATCTTGGAAGCTTCCTCACAGAAAGAATTTCAAAAAATAAAAAATAAACATATCAAGAAATTTAACAACCTAATTAAAGCCAAACCGCAAATTCAGCCGCTCCAAACAGTAGTAAACTTATCGTCCAAAAGGCTCAACGATGAAGCCGAAATCGGCCACAATTTCGCGGTCGCTCCTAAAGAAGTGCCAGTGCTTGATGTGATGTACAATGTCGAACACGGTATCTGTCGCTTAACACCAGAGATAGCAAATAACATCAGACTTGACGTCACCAACATCCTCGCCCAGTCTCTGCCTCCAAAAAGTAATTTATCGTCCGCCCAACACGCAGCTCTCATGAAATTACGAAAAGAAAAAAGTATTGTCATCACCGAAGCAGATAAGGGTAATGCCACTGTCGTTCTTAATACCACGGAATACAATCGAAAAATAGGGATTATCCTCCAAGATCGCTCTACCTACACCCCGCTAGAACACGACCCCCACAAAAACACAAGTTAAAAAATTTACTTAAAAGTGTCTTCCTGGCCCTGGAAATCACAAAAAAACTCAAACCTTTCCGTTTGTAAATTGTGTGTGTGTTCTGAAAGGCCGATTTATCTTTAAGCAGGATGAAAAACCCGAGTTTCCAGGAGAAAAACCCTGCTACCTCCATAAGCGATCGGCTAACTCAGCTTCGATTGAAAAAGTCCATATAAAGATTCCTCCCATCATGACGAGAATCGAATTTAGGCCTTTTCTAATTGAAGGGTGCAACGTACCAATGCACTAAAATTGGGCTACGGAGATAGTTTCTTTGTAAATTTACAAAACATGCATTAGCTCCTTGGAATTTTTGAAACTGATACCAATCAACAGCTCTTATTTACTCATCAACTGAAAATTCTCTTGTCAAGGACAAACAGATAAACACATTTTACAAGCCCTCATGATATTACTGCATGAGAAGTTTACATTATTACCAACTTCCTATTGATAATTTTCCTCCAAATTAGTCTGTTACCGTCTGAATTCCAATATTTTTGTCAAGATCTTATATTTTTGGCCTTCTAAAGCAGCGCTTCCCAAACTATGGCCCTCAACAAAACCTTGGGGGCCATAGGTTTTGTTGAGGGGGCCCGTGAAATAATGAAAACAAATTTAAAATGTTTTAAGACTAAGTAGATTTTTTTTATTTTAAAAGAAACATATTTAACTTTTATTATTTATTTCTTTTTTGTTATTTTTTATATTTTAATAGAAAAATTCACACATTGGTGTTGGTTCACAAACTTTGCTTCCTGCGTATTTCAGCGCTTAATGAATATTAGTAAATATTGCTTATTCATATAAGTTTCATTTCAAAGGAGTGGTTAATTGTATTTACTTCGAATGCTCTCCAGGGAAGCTCCAAATCTTCCTGTCCCTTTCATCACGCGTCCGTAATCAGGGACTGTTGATATTGACTTTATATACATATCAAAATTCATTTTATATTATCACTGTCATCTGAGCTAGTTTTCAGTTACCAATAAAAGTTTCGCATATACTTCATACATGAAAAAAAGCTTAAACAAGTTCATGTGGGGAGATAGTAACTCCTTGCAGTGGTAAACAACATGCCCTCCCTAACAGCCACTATACTGCAGAGGCAATAAAAACAAGTACTTTTATTATGCCAGTGAATAAGGTATGAGGAGTCTGTGTAATATATTTCTCAACAAATAGTGCAATTAGAGACAATTGGGATAAAAACACACTAATTAATGAATCACATGTCCCCTCATACAGAAACTATGCTGCATAGACTGAAACAAAACCATGTTGCATGGGCAAACACAGTATCTAACTAAAAACTATTGTTATTAATTAGATGTGTGCGAGTTCGATTTCCCAAGGCAGCAATAAAATTCAACCAAACGTGTTAAAATTCGTAAAAGTGTTAAAACTAAGTAAAATATATATATATATAATGAATGTTATGGCAGTTTCACATATGGAATTCGGTTGAAGAGAGTTAGCATTTCAACTCAATTGTCAGCTATGCTTTTATCTTTCAGTTGCGCAATCTTTTGTTAATACCGCACCAATCATATGCACGTTTTAATAACCTGCCTTTGCTGTCTGTTTCGCGTTAGACTTAATTACCTTAAAGGGAGAAAAGTCACAAAAGAGAAAAATGTTCTTGGTCCGGGGATTCCTTTATTCAGGTAATATTCACTAATTTCATGCCAGTATCGGTAAGTGGTGATATTATTTGATCCATTCTACGTTGAAAAATTTAACCCTGAGATGGATAAGTGGCTGATAAAAAAATTAAAAAAATTCCCGTGAACAATCAGAAGAAGCAGAAACAGACTCAAAACAAAAAGGGCAATATTTCATATTTTACCAGAACAGCCCGCATCGTCTTCAGAACCAAACGGTAAGAGGCAAAAAATGTAATATATGCATTTGATTTTTGCAATATTTGCTATGTGTGTTTTGTATTGAATATAAATACAATAAATATTATAATAATATATCTCTCTATTACAATTTTTTTTAGAGGGGGTCGTGAAATATTTTAATTTTTGCAAAGGGAGCCCTGACATCCAGAAGTTTGGGAAGCACACTGTTCTAAGGCACTTCTAACTACATCTGTTCATCTAGTTGTTGTTATTGATTTTTATGGCACAAAGACATCAAAGGTCATACTGCATCAGGACTCAAGTTACAGCAGTGCATATGGTAGACCATTAGTAGGACAATCACAGACACCCATGCCCTGGCAGGATTCAAACCCACAGCCTTTTGGCTGGAGAGCGGATACGCTAACCACTCGGCCAACCAGGCTGGCAGTTCATCTAGATCTTGGTCTTTACCTGAGGGGTGTTTCCTGTCATCAAAACTGCTTTGTTAAACTTTCCTTTCCAATTCTGTCTAAATGATCATATGCCAACTCTTGAATATGGTCACCACACCAAAAATGTATGAATCCAAGATTCCTTCCCCCCTTTTATAATGATACATGTAACCTTGCTCTCCCAATAAGAAAATAGGAGCTTCATAAAAGGCGATTTGATTTTAAATGGATAATCCATCCATGAGAGGTTGTCAACCTACAGTATACTAGTACCCATTTACACCATGTAAAAAAACTGCTCAAAATATGTGCAGTTTTTTTTTTTTTTGGTTCCTCATCATATACCTTTTCCATACCTAAAAAAACGTAAATACAGATCTTTGTTATATTCATATAATTTCTCAACTATGTCTTGGAGTGGAAATCTAAACCTGACAATCTATTTGGTTGTCAAGATCGGATTCTGGATTCTTCTCCAAATTTCCCCTTCCACAATATTTCTTAACCTTTTCTAACCTAGAAAACTCAGCATAGGAATTCCTATGTAATTTTCACATTCACTTTTATTTCCCTTTTTTATAGATGGTTACTATGAGAACACTAGTCATCAAGAATTTGAATTGTACCTTAGGTACACTAGTTTTATTGGAAGCGATTATGAATTTGTTTAATGAGACATAATAGCTTTGAATGTGAAAATTAATCATTACTTTATTATGTGTATTTACTATTAACTAACATTTCTTCTTCATGTAGCTTCCTCAGTGAGAAGGTGTAGCACCATGTCCTTCCAGTTCTCTCTGTTGGTGGGTTTCCTTTTTGTTTCTGCATAGCCAGGTAATCCTGTCTGATCTTATATCTTCAAGCCATGTCCTTCATTTTTTGCCTCTTGATCCTTTTCCCATAATTTTTCCTTCTAAAACTGTTAATATCCTCTGTCCTGCTGAACCACTCAGTACATGTCCCACCCATCTCATCTTTCTCTGGATCAATTTCTGTAATAATGATCTGTGTTCTCATTCTCTGTAGGATATCTGTATTTGTCACATGTCTCTGTAGGATATCTGTTGTCTTATTCTCTTCTTGAATATCCAGGTTTCACTTCCATATGTAAAAACTGACCACACTAATGTTCTCATCATTCTTTTCTTTGTCTCGATATCCACAGAACTTCTGAGCAGATTTTTATGTTTCTAGAAGGCATCCTTAGCTATGGCTGTTCTTATTTTTTTATCTTGCTTTCCATCTGCAGTAAAGTAGGTGCCTAAATATTTGTATTCTGTTGTATGTTCAATTTTCATATTGTTTATAAATATTTCTGGCTCGGATCTGTTTTCTTTTGAGATTTTCATAAATTTGGTCTTTTTTGCATTTATATCTAATCCAAACTTTTTACCTTCTTCAATTAGCATCTGCAGTAATTTGATTAATTGTTTCTGTTTTCTGCTATTAGAATGGTATCATCAGCATATCTAAGATTGTATTTTATACCATTGATACTAATTCCTATTTTTTGTTTTTCAATCTTTTTCATCACTGTCTCACTATAGATATTAAATAGATTTGGTGAAAGGATACACCTTGTCTAATTCCTCTTTTTATTTTTACTACAGAAGCCTCAGAGTTAAACAGCTGCATTTTCTGTTTGGCATAAATCATTTTTATAATCTTAAGTATATGATCTTCTATGTCTAATTTATCTAATATACTGAACATTTTATTATGTTTTACCCAGTCAAAGGCCTTCTGAAAGTCTATGAAACATATGTAAATATTCCTATTTCTTTCAAGTGATCTTTCTATTAGTTTTAGTTCCAGGATAGCATTAATGGTTCCCTTCCTCTTCTGAAACCTTTCTGTTGTTAACTCAATTCACCAATTAAGGCTCTTTCAATTTCTTTGTTAACAATGGTTAAAATAATTATAGATGCATGGGATATTAGGCTCACAGTTCTGTAATCCTCAAGATTATCAAGGGCATTTTTCTCTTCGGGATTCTGTTTGTGTTCTGACATCAGTGCTACATAAGCTTTGCTTATGTAGCACTGATGTCAGAACTCAAACAGATTTTATACCAATATGCTTAATACTTGAGGTATGTTTTACTTTTCTGGAAATCTGAAAATCTAGAATCTCAGAAATACATATATCCTATTCTCAATCATGGTACAAATTAAAGAGCTTACAAGGAATGGACTGTGCTACTATTTTAATCAAATTTTAAAATGATATAAATATTGTAAAATTACCTAGTCTAGCCATAAATGCTATCACAACTTGATAACATAAATCATTTACAGCTTTCAACTACCATTGCCTACCATGAAACAAGGTGTTGTCTTAATACAATTTGGTTCCTTTCTCAGAGAAATGCAACTTGGATACAACCTGACACATAACTGCCAAAATCTGTGAAGAGGATATCTCTGTCTGTTGTTTGCGTACCACCAGAGAAGTCCCTTTGATTTTATCACCCTCATTAGTTGTGGTGTTAGGAAGGGTTCAGTAGAATGACAATAGGTCACAAAGTTAGACATGCGACATCGTTCTTTGCAAAATGTTTCTCTCTCACGAGATCACTCTCTGCATTCACACAGGATTACAGCAGAGGTGTGCCTTCACAGCCCTCACAGGCTATTGCATCCTAACATAGAGTGGCTGACCTGTTTTCTGGCAGTCAGATAAGTATTTTATATTGTTATAATGGTTAGCAGTCCAATATACACAAACATCCTACTGATCCCAAGTGTTTTTAACATGCTGAAAATAACAGGTGGCTGCATCCCAACCTTGTGAAGTGCTATTATAGCTAAAGTTCTCATAATCTCCCCGCTGCATGTTAATCTGTACAGCTAGACAACTCTCTCTCTCTCTACTGATAAACACACTAATGTTGGCTGTACACAGTGTCACTAACAGAACAGGACTTGCACAATTCTGTGAACAGTGCAAGTGTAAGCAGAAGTTGTAACAGTATTTATGGCAAGACTATGTATATTAAAATATTTTAACAAATAGGTATTATTTCTGGGAAAACTCCCATGTTACTCCTCTTAAAAACCATTATTTTTATGGCTATTTTGCCTGCTTTTGTTTAGGAGTGCCCCTTTTTAATGTCATTGGCTTTGTTACCATAAACTCTTCTCCAAAAAAGTTTCTATTTTCAGCCCCCCTCTTTCATCTCTTTCCTATGCTACAAAAAACCACTCTGCCCCCCTTAAAAATAATATATGTATATATTATATAAAAACCCAGGTTTTTTCAAATCAATTCTCCCACATTGCCTACCCCCCCTCCCACTTCCCTTTTAACACCATAACAGCAGAAGTATGCACATCGCAGAAAGAAGACAGGCAATAAGGTATGTGCAAATTTTCTTCTATTATGTTACATATATTTGTCTCTAAAATACATCCGCAATGCCCTAAGAATTCTTGAGTAAAAAGCCAATGACATTAAAAAAGGGGCACTTCTAAACGAAAGCAGGCAAAATAGCTGTAAAAATAATATTTTAACAAATTTTGATACATAAGTATATTTCACATTCTTCTTTTTCTTACCTAAGAAAGGTTTCCTATTTGTTCTTGCCCATTCAATTGCTGCAATTTTGCCTTCAATTCCCCTTGAACCAAAACCACCAGGTATAAGAACACCACTTAAAGGAAAAGAAATAGCAAATATTGATTTGTAACTTTACTATTTTTCCATACAACAAAAAAATGGCAGATATTATTTGCCAATATGTATCCTCAAGGAATACTAAAAGCAATACACAATTTAAAATGCAAGAAATAAATAAAAAGTACAAGAAAATATATAAAATTAATTTAATAAAAACAAAAACCCTTAGTTCATCCACAGTACGAACGTGTTATAGGTTTGCAAAAACCTTTCATGGGTGAAAGACCACAAAAAAAATAAAAAATAAAATAAAATTGAAAAAATTTGAATAGGTGGAATTGTGGACATGTGAAAATGGCTGTCAGTTCAATGTTAATAAATGTAAAGGTATCCATTTTGGTGTGATTAGATATCCAAATGTCATATTATATTGGTGGGATTATGCTAGAAGTAACTGATCAGGCTAGGGTAGACAGGAAGTTGAAGGGTCATATAGCAAAAACTGTAAATACAACTCAGAGAATAATTGCAATGCTGAAATGAACATTGACATGTAAAGATAAGGAAGTCATTTTGCCTCTTTACAAGGCCTTGATAAGACTTCACTTGGACTATTGCACCTAGGTCTGGTCTCCTGGTTTCCATGATGATTCTAATAGTGAAAAGAGTGCAAAGGAGTGTCAAAATGACATCAGGATAGTAGAATACTGATTATGAAGACAGATTGAGAATTTGTAGGTTGCAGACATTAGCAAACAGGAGAAAGAGGGATGATATGATTGAGAGTTACAAACTTCTGAAAGAGTAATACAGAATTTCAGTAAATGGAATTTTTCATTTTATGGAGGGTGGGGAAAAATATGCAAGGCATCTTTGGAAACTGAGAATGAATGCTGTCAAGAAGGGATGAGGGCTAGATTTTTCTCTTAGAGTGGTGCATGATTGGAATGGATTGCAGTTGGATGTTGTGTGTGCAAGCAGCATGAATGAACAGGTATGACAGCTGGTGCGAATAGTATGGCCTCCTCGATGAGTGCCTGACTTCCTGGAGGTCTCGCTTAATAATAATAATAATTATTATTATTATTACCATCTTCCCATCAATTTCTTCCTGTTATGACAAGTCTCCAAAAGTGTTAGATCATGAATTTTGGCTCTTGTAAAGCACTACTAAATGCATCTGCCTGAATATTGTCCTTCCTCTTTTCCCCATCCTGACTTAAAATACCTGTTTTATTATCCTCTCCTTTCCTATTCTTTTACATTGCCCAGAAGAGTCCTATAAATTTTTACAAACAATAACAGCTTGATAACAAGCTGAAGTGTTGTTATTTATATTTTCTTCATGAGAGCCATCATGTTTGTAACAAATTTACTGTATTCAAAAAAGCCTACTACATAAATAGTAAACATTCCTTACCTAAGTATATAAGCCAAAGTCTACAATTCATAAGCAAAAAAATTTTGGCTTATGTACTACAGACATGTACTTTTGTTTTGTCTAATTTTTACACTGCAAACTCTATACATGGAAACAAAATCCTAAATTCCAAATTAAATTCTATTCAGTGCAGAAATTATTAATGTTAGTTCAAATTGTTCTGTCAACAGAAATCATATGTAATCAAAAGCAAAAGTGAATTATATCAACATATTCCAGTATGTATTCTAAATTCTGAGTTTTGCTGATATATACCCATAACAGTAAATTTGCACCCTAAAGCAAAGTTACTATAATATAAAATTTTGACATGTCCCTTCTGAATTCTATTAAATGGGCTGGCTGATATGAAAATGGTGCACATTTTTGTAAAGATTCCAGGTACTGGCCTGGTTGGCAGAGTGGCCAGCATATCTGCTCTCCAGCCAACAGGCCATGGTTTTGAATTCTGTTATGGGCATGAATGTATGTGATTATCTTCAGGTGGATGAATTTCATTGCCTGGTGTGAGACCACTGCTCCACTTACTGGAGGCCTGAGTGGGTTGAAAAAATTCCATGTTTGGTCTCCAGAGCAGAGTTTCCACGACCATGAGGAAAAAATAAAATAAAATACAAAAAAAATTATAAAAATATTTTTTAAAAATTCTTAGTCTACCCACCTTTTGTGGGTGAGTCACATAAAAAACACCTAAATTTTGGAATTCACTTAGCTCTTGTCTAGAAATAACTTGCATACAAATCGACAAAACAAATCTAACAGGTTTATACATATTGCACATGCTCTTGATATCTGCCAGAATCAACAACAGTTCTATATAATCTTAATGCATGTTCTTACTTAGCTGATAACTAATGCACAGCATAGAAGCAAGTCATTTAAAAAATGACAGAAGTCTGCCATCAATTCCACTACACTCGTCCTTATCCTGTCAAAAATAAGGAAAAAGATCACAAACAACAACTGATGGTTGTTGATTAACTAGACATGAACAGTTAACCAACAACCACCAATATGGATTCTACACTCAAGATCCAGTATATCTCAATTGTTACAATCACCTAAAATCTGAAAAAACCTATGCAGTCTGATCAGATCTGCCATATGAATCTGTTCAACAAATGCCATCCTTTGTAACTAACTCTTCTGGTTAGTTACTGCATTTCATAGCAGATGGCATCTTCTCTTCAAATTTTTCTACCAATGAAGGAGTTCTTCATTGGTAGAAAAATGCATCTATCTTCAAGTGCACCTATCCTTTTTCTTCAGCACACAAATTCCCCTGTCCAATGTTTTTCTGATGACAGTAAGCCTTTGACAAACCTTGCAGTGCTCAAACAATCCAAGCTTCAGAATCTACTACAACCAATGCAAAAGAAGATAACACTGTATTTAAACAATGTTATCTTCTTTCCAGCAAAAAAATATAATGTTAAAAATGCTGTTGAAGAGAAACCAAAGCACTATAAAGTAAACTGGGTGTATTGTTGTTGATATATATAAATAACCTGCTACCAAAAACTTTGTAATCTAAATATTCTAGCATCATCTCCAGGAAAATGTTACAAAAATTGACAAATATATGCAAAGATTAATTTATCTTAGCATAAAAATTCTCTGTGCTATGTAAAACCTTACACTGATCAAATTGGAAGAATTCTAAATTTAGTGAATTTCTAGCTAAGAAAAAAGATTGCTTTGTAGTAAAGTTATCCACAGAAGATAACAGAAGTGAATTTTAGTCACATGTATCTGCAGACCAAATGTACATGAATTGAATAACAAAGATACTATACCACACATGGAAGACAATTTTTAGCACATTATTTTGAGAAATCTAATGAAGTTATCTGCTTACATGGAATATGAAGCAACTTGATTTTCCAAAATCATGTCTTGATGTATGGAAGGTGCTTATGATTACTGGAATAAATGAGATCTGAAATATCAATCACTGGAAGGCAATGTGAGAAAGTTGATAAAAATCATAACATTTACAAGAAATTAACTTTCTAAAGTTATATTATCAACAACCCAATGTTTCTATTTGACAACAACTTCTCCACATTTGTGTTATTTTCCTAATAATCTGAATTGAAGCCATTAGGTAGTGTAACATATGACAACAAGATGACAAAAAATCTTAGTTCACCTTTCCTTATTTTCCATAATCCAAAGATCCTCAAACAAAAATCTGATCTCTGAAACTAACATTTATTTTTAGCTTTTGCTGGAATAAACACATTACATTCATAGCCTTTTCACTGTACATAAAATTAAAAACAAAAAACTTTTTTTCTGCCAATACTACCAAACCACAGAATACTGTTCATTCATTCAAAAGCATCCCTAAAAATTCATACTGCTGTACAGAAGAGGAAAATTCAGTATATTGATACTCCATCCCCCAACTCTCAGAGACCCACTCCAACCACTATCTCACAATGCTAATGCCTTATGCTTTTCAAAAGTCAGATATTGTTTCATTCAACTGGCAATCATCATTCTTACACTTTTACCAAGTCTATAATAATGTAAGTGGCGGCTAGTTAACATCTATTTGCAATCCAGCTTCAAACCTGTTAAACTATCTCTGCTTTTCATCTGCCTTGATCTACTGGAACAGCCATTTTTTTTTTAAAGTTTTAATCTAAGATTATGACCCCCCTCCAAGTTACTCAAAAATATAACATTTTTCTTTTTTTGTTTCTTCAGAGCATACTGACATATTTTCTATATGGCACATTAATACCATACAGAAAATATGTCAGTAACCTCTGAAACCTCATGTATAAGTGATATCAGAAAGTTAAATTTTTATAGACTTTTATAAAAATTATTTAGATATAGTCCATAACAATACCATAATTATTTATAGTATAAGTATATTTATAGTATAGTATAATTATAAGTCCATACCATAATTATTTATAGTTAAGAGTTTATGTATTTTATCTATATTCAGATAAGACTGAGGTTCACTTAAGGATGAAAACTGGATAACAGGAAGATCTCCATATGCATTTTTAAGGAATATGGAGAACTGACAAGGCTACTGTCCAAACCTCACCTTCTCATGGTGCACTCAATTAGCATATATTTACTGGATTCTGAACAAAGATGGATTGTCAATTTAGTTTTAGTCAACCAAATTATATTCTTACAGGCTTAAACCAAAACAAATGATGGTATATAATGGAATTTCATGCAGACTGGAACGTTGCCTGATTAAACAAGATATCCTGTTTACATTGAAACAGGATGACAAATGAAAAGTCAGATACCAGAACAAATTCCAACTCAGGATCACCAAAATTCAAGATAGGCACCATCAACACATAAGAAGTATCAATGGAAAAGAAGTGGAACTAATAGAAGTAGAGAAGTACCAATTCAACATTGTGTTACCAAAACAAAGAACAAAACAAGTGAGATTCTTCTAGACAACTACAAAATATTATATTCAGGCAATAATGATCAGGGAAAAGAAGGAGTAGTTATACTGTTCAAAACTAACACTAAGATAATCTTCTTAGAGAACAATCAGTATCAAGTAGAGCGACATGGGCAAATATAAAAACAGGGAAGTGGACAAAGAGACTGATTTGTGCAAATTGTCTCACAAGTTTTGCTAAAGGAAGAAGTGGAGGAATGTGAGTCATTAGAGAAGGCAGCTTGACAAAGAAAGGAAGAGATCTAAACAGCAGAGTAAATAATGAATACCTATATGTAGAAATATTTGCAAAAATCTGGAGAAAAGAACAAAGCTAATAATAATAATAATAATAAGTATCTGCTGTTACTTATGTTACTGGTGTAACATGGTGAGTAGTGACTCACCATATTCTGAAACAAGTTCAGAACATAGTGAGTCACTACTAAACACACGTTCCAACATAAGAATGTGCATAAATTCACATGATGGACACAAAACATAAGAAATAAGTCTCACTGAGTTTGAGAGTGATATCTTCAAGGCTCAGAAGACATAAGCATATATTTGGGATTTGAAATATAAAGTGATCTCCATTAGTTTTGAACAGAATTAAATTGAATATCATATTAAAAAGAAAAGTGTGTAATATAAATAAGTCTTAAGAAGACTATGGTAAGAATACAGATAATAAATATCAGAAAGGTAGCCAAATGCTCTGAAGACTATTAAAAAAGCTCAGAAATAAAGGAAAGAGCACTACAAAAAAGAATCAATGATGATAAGTGACATGAAAACTGAAGATAAAGATATCCTGAATGTTTATACCAATTATTTTGAAAGACTGCTAAAAGAAACTAGAAGTGAGAAAACAGTGATAGAGAATATTCAAGTCAGGAATAAATAGCAAGACGACACACACACACAGGTCTTTCCACAAGGATGCCACTGGAATTGAGTGGGCACAGAGGCTCATCTCAAATATGGAGATAAAAAAGTTTTATAGTGGACACACTGTATAATGCCTGGTCAGAGGATCAAATTCTGGATGAGCAGAGCTCTTATAGTATATATCTATAAAATGAAAATTAAACTAAATGCGAGAATTACATAAAAATTCTTCTGACAAGTGCTTCAGGTAAGATTTATGCAAATATACTTAAGAGGCTTTCTGGAAAAAAAAAAAAAAAAAAAAAAAAAATCCAAGAAGAATAGGCCAAGAAGAATAGTTCAAGCCAAATGGAGATTGTCAAAATCAGATTTTCACTCTGTATTAAGGCTGAGACAAATAACTGAGAAATCATGCAATATAACAAGGCTCTAATAAGTATGGTAGAGAAAAGGTGTATAATAAGGTGGCAAGAGAAGTTTTTTTAAAATAGAGCATTACAACTGTATGCTATAAACAAGATATTGAGTAATACACACTATATTGAGTTGTAAGTCAACAGTTAGAACTGAAGACAGAAAGAAAATGTAAAATCAGGTGTAAGACAATCACAATTGGAGATGCTAATCTCAGCTCCTTACTTTGTAATACAGTTAAATAAATCCAATACAAATCGGCAGAATGCCTGAACTAAGTGGAATGGAGTAAAAAAATTCGGTAGGAATATTAGCAATAAGAAGATAAAAAGACTATTATATAACAAATTTGTTGCATCATAATCTTTGTCTAAATATTATTGCTGATATAAAAATCAGCAACTGAAAATAACTGAATAAGCAAGAACATTGAAAACACCAGTTGCATCCTGAATGAGAAACCTACAGAAGTAAAATGTTTCAACTACTTGGGCATAATTTTTAGTAAAGATGGGAAATTACTGTGAATACAGAATTAAACAGAAGAAGCAAATGGAATAAGAGAGAAATTAGCCAAAACACAGTATTGTAGCAAAAATCAGTTTTAACTTATGGATCTGAGAGCCGAGTTAGAAATAAAATTGTTAATCAACAACTGGAGACCACAGATAAGAGAGTTCTAAAAAAATTAAGGATGTGAATAGATGGCAGAATCATTAAAAATGAAAATATTAGGAAGAAACTTTATGTTGTTGCTGGCATTCAATGTGTAAGCAGAGTTAATCTCAGGTGGTATTTGAATAGAATGGAAGAGGAATCCCATTTGATTATGGGATTACCATAAATAAAAACTAATTCAATGCCTTCATATTAACTTTGGTCATACATTTCTCCATTACTTGCTAAATTAACAATACACTCCAACAATAGCTCTGATGCATGATTATGAGATTATAAATGGTACTTTAAAGTGCATTTACTATTAATAAAATATTTTATTAATGATTAAATAAAACTAGCTTTTGATATTGACGTAATTGCCAAAATAGTACATTTATTTCCACATTTTTAATTTTTACTAAAATGCAACTACAGTGTTGAACTATTTAAAAGTGTAAAAAAAAAAAATCTTTCAATATTTTTATATTGCAATTTTTCTTAATAAGGAAATATTAGAGAAAAAAAATTATGGTAATCATAGTTTTTATGTTTTAATAAAACTTACTCAGATTTACATAACTGCTGCCAAGCTTCATGGTAGCGAATTGGTTCTTCCTGTTTGGTAACTGGTTCTAAATCAGCTGCTTCAATATACTAGATAAAAAATGAGTCAAAAATCAGTTAATGTTATGGTTCTCTTTCAACTTCTCATATGCTAAAGCATTTAAAATTATTACCATAAAAATTTTAACATTCCAAATGATTAACATTTGGGATATGAAAAAGATTGGCAAATATCTAAAGTTACTGAATTTTCACAATTTAACTTGTAGCTCAAATGAATAACAAATCAGCAGAATGCCGATGGAAAGTTAATTTGGTTCTGTTTCTCAAGTTAGTTGATCTCTGCTAAGCAAGTATGATTTTCTGCCTAGAAACTTGAGTTTTTAACTCAAATTTCTAGGCAGAAAATCTCAAAAATCAGCCATAAAAACTTGCACTTATTGTAGACAGTGATATGAGCATTGGTGTTAATTGATATGGAAAGTTAATTTATAGGAACCTCCATATTTAAGCACCAGCAATTTATATTTGCTTATGCATAAACCAGCCAAGAAAACACAAATCTGGTAACCTGCATTTGTTGATTATGAGCAGGAGAAAATCTTGCCTGTAACACTGCAAGGATACAATGATGTCCCGATGACCATGTTTTAAGAAGACTAGCTGTTGCCACGCTTCAAATTTGTTATCAGAACTAACTCAGTGAATTTTATCAATAAACTCTGAAGGATGGTAACCAATATAATACCGATGCATTCAAATGTTCAGCTGAGCAAGTGTCTGTGTGTGCGCGCGTACACATTCAACAACTGCTAATGTTGTAGGTATTATCTCACCAAACAGTCATCATATAAACCTAATTAATGCTTTTATAAGGAGTTTATTATATCTACAAATATGATATGTCCATTAATTGCTTGTATTCTCAGGCAGGTTTGTCTCTCTGTGAAAAAAAAAGCATTTTAGTTGCCAAAGAGAATAAGTGGAGCTCCTTTAACCCCATCTTTTAAAGACAAGTAGGAAACCAGTTTCCATCTTTTGGTCCTCAGTGGCAGTGAGCTTATCAAAAAAATAAGAGGTTTTTTTTTTTTTTTTTTTTTTGGGGGGGGGGGGGGAATTATGGCACACAATTGCCAAACACCAATGCTCATATCACTGTCTACAAAAGTGCAAGATTTTTTTGGCTGATTTTTGAGATGCAGGGTTCAAGTTTCTAGGCAAAAAACCATTGCTTAGCAGAGATCAACTAACTTGAGAATCAGCTGAAGAAAGGCTTAGAAAAAAGTACTTCTATTAAGTGAACAAAACTGAATCTAACAGTCTTTGGCCAGCTATGGATGCAAATGGAAATTTTTACAAGCACTTCTACAAGTTTCTGGGGAGAAGGGATTCCACCTGTATATGTGCGTGTCAAATTCTAGATGGAATTCAAACCAAGGTCTTGTTAACCAAAGAGCATCTTTGTTACTGACTTTTTTTTTTAATATATATATATATATATATAAATATGCATTTTCTTTTTACATAGTCCAGAAACCCTGATATAGAGACCAAACAAAATTTTAAAGCCACTTCAGGCTTCCAACAAGTGGGGCAGTGGTCCTCACACCAAACAATGAAACTCATCTTCCACTGGATTATAGCATAATACTGCAAACAACTTGTGCCCTGATGGTAATGTGAAACTTTAGTTTCATTATATGCTAATATTTGATATTTCTTTGAATATTTAAAAATAATTACTGAGACAATCTGAAGAGATCAAAAGAATAGGCAGTAATATTATTTTTTTTTAAGTTGCAGTGGAGTTTGAAACTTAATAAACCTAGACCAGGGGTCGGCAACCAGCTGCCCAAATGTAGATTTTTCGCAGCCCATAAATGGTTGACCATATTTACATGGCATGTGCCATGTATGTTGAATTATTTAAATAATATATTTTATAATATGAATAATAAATTAAAAATAATTTTTATATCTATACTTCGTGATATCGCCATGCAACTTGGCACAAATCAACTGTGTGAGTCATCATGAGTGGGGATAAAAAAAAGGCGACTTCATCCCACAACAACCGAGATTTTGGTGAACTTTTGCAGTCAATTTCCTTGGTCAATCTTTTAATATAATTCAATGGGGGAAAAAATAACATCAACTATTATTTTCAGGATATGTATTTCTTAAAAAAAAATCTCAAATATGAGTGCAAGAAAACATAAAATTGTAGATGAAGGAAGGTTTAATGATGAACAGAACAGCAAGTACTTCTTTATTGAAAATGGGGGTAAGCCCCTTTGTCTTATTTGTCATAAAAGTTTTGCTATTATGAAAATAAATAATATCAGACATCAGTACGAGAATGTAGTACTTTATCTCATATTTTAAATATTTCTGTATTTTTTAAGATTGATATAATAAAAATTGATAACTTAAGTATTTTTTTCACTCACTATTTTCTGTTAATTAAACACTTGCAGTCCGATTATTAAAAATAAAAGTTGAATGTGTCCCGCAAGTCTGAAAAGGTTCCCAACCCCTGACCTATACAGTTAAACAGATTTGACCAGATATGTATAAAATCTAGAGATGGATTCAATGATGTTTATAGGCCAAACATCAATACAACAGATTTCACAGAGAAGCACTTGTATGTGTTCCAAGTGAAAGTTAGGAAAATGTCTAACTATTACTTACAATTCATGAGAGTATCTGAATCAATCCACACTATATTCATATAGCATGACATTACACTGACCCAACAGTTTATATATTAAAACTCCAAAGAAAGTCCTTGGATGCTTGGGAAAAAAAAAAAAAAAATCAATTGCATTGTTTTTCTGGTTTTTTAAAAAAACAGTAATCTATAAGATATTACAAAATTTCATTTAAAATAGTGAAGTTTCATCTGAAAAAAACAGAAAATTAAATTTGAGTTCTATTTAAGTAATGAAGACCATTATAGATTTGATTCTAATAACAAAGTGAAATCCCATCCTTGCAAACACTCACCCAGTTCCTAAGTTAACTGATCTTCTGATTAGAAAATCAGGAAAGTAGGGTTTTTCCTGAGTTTCTTCCAGAAACTCAGGTTTTAATCTTGCATCTCATAAATATCAACCACAGAACTCACACCATTTCACACAACAATACAAAGGTGTAGGTCATGAATCACAAGATGATAGTGGTTGTCTGCTGTACTCACACTCTGATGCTTTGAAAATTACTGATAGCAATGAGCACTGATACTTGCAACAGTTAAGGATAGAGACTAGATGCCTACAGATTTCCAAAATTAGTTAGGACAAGGAGCTATGCATACTCAATATGGGGAATAAAAAGGTATTAGAATATTTGTTTATTTATTTATTACCCTGAGAGTAAAAGTTGGCATAATCTACCTACCCGTAATGAAAGCTTATAGTTGCATGCCAATGCAGCATGTTGCAGAGCTTTGGTGACAGAAGTATAGGAATCTTCTAGTTTAGTATATTTTCCTACCAGAGCAATAGTAACTTGTTTCATTAGGTGGTCAACACGCTCTGCTAAGTCTCGCCACTTTGACATTAGTCGACGAGGTCGAGGATTAGGAAGTGGAAGATTTAGACGTTGAGCAAAATACTCAACTAAGCCTTGATCTTCTAATATGGCAGGAACATGATATACAGATGCAACATCAGGTATGCATATAACCTGAAAGAATGGGGAAAAAAACGTTTTTTGCAATAATGATATACAACTTAATTTTTAAACGTTATTTTTTCAAGCTTATGCTATGTTTAAAAATGAAGTAACAAGAATAATCAAATAAATAAAGCAAAACAAGTTATATCCATATTAAAATATGAAATAGTTTTAAGTAGAGAATACAAAGTGATAACTCCAATGATAATCACTTTTTGAAGATGATTAAATAAAATATTAATAAAATAAATAATCGCAAATGAGAAATCTCATAAATGAAAAATACATAAATTAAAGTTTTTATTTTTTAATTAACATTAAAAAATAAATAGCTACATATAGCTTTTATAAATAAAAAATAACTAGCTACATACAAGACAGTATGTATGTCTTATAGATTTTGACTTATGAATTAAGACTGTGTCCTATGGATTTTGATCAACTGACTTATGGATCTGAGAGCTGGGTAGAAATAAAACAGCTAATCAAAAACTTGAGACCACTGATAAAACTCCTAAGGAATGCTATAACAGCAAAAATGGCTATTTTTTCCTCAAATTACCTACTTCTGATATAAGGACTTATTTCAACGTACTGCTTTCAACTCTGGAACACTTCTTGCTTTGTCTCCAATACTTTACAGGCAGTGTCTATCACTTTCTTGGTCTACCAACTAGTCGTTTTGTATTTAATTTCCAGTCTCTCTTGCTAGTTTAACTATTCTTTCTGAGTCCATCCTATTAACATGTTAATACCATTCCAATTTTCTCTTTTTTATCCATGCATTTCCATGGGTTATATAATTGACATTTTTCTACAACATTCTACTCTGCAACACATCCTCTATTAAACCATCACCTACTAAATCTAACAATTCAGTTATTCAGCTACTATCTCTTAATCTTCTATTCTCTTCATTTAATAATTCCCATGTCTATAACCTACTATTCACTAATGCAATATCCAGGTAGCCTTCAGTAGTTTCTTACCAGATCTTACAATTAGTACACTACACTATTCCCAATTTACTGCTAGTGAAAGAATTTGCTTTAAAACAAGCAAATTCCCCCTCAAAAAAAGTTCATTGGTATGTTTAAGTAGCATAAGCCAATTATTGCATACTACTTGATGGAGGTGATGAGTCATGAACATTACACAATGTAAGTGTTATCCAGAAAAAATACCACTGCTCAACAACTGTGCAGAGTGCATAAACATTTTTTTTTTTTAATGAACCTTCAAAGTAGTGCATTTTCTTTATATGATTAAATTAATTTTAAACGTTAATTTAACTCAATATAATTTAACTCTATTTTTGCTGTTTTATTTATTTTTTTGTTCCTAAGAGACCCTACAAGTCATTTTATTCTAATAAAGAAAGTGACAAACACTAACTACTCTTGTAGAGAACATATATGCAAGTTAAAGACAACCCAAAAGAATTCTATCATTATGTTGCAAGTAAAAGAAAGAATGAATTTGAAAGAATAACTACTGAATGTAGATGGTATGCAGGTGACTGATGCAGAAGTGATTGTTCAACTAATGAGCAGCCATTCTGCTAAAAGCCAACAACCTGGTATATGCAACATTAAACTCACCACTATCTCTTCAACGTATGAGGAAACTCTGAATAAGAATTCTACAATAGGAACTGATGGGATATCAGCACAGATGCTAAAAGAGTGTTCAGCTGAACTGGCTATTCCCTTGACCTGACTATATAATTTGAGTCTCAGAACAAGGAAGATTCTATAGGAGTGGAAAGAATGTATGGTAATCTCACTGCACAAGGCTGGTGCAAAGACCAATGTATCCAACTATTGACCAATTAGTATCTCAGTAAGATTATGGAAAAGTCGGTTAGGGCTTGCATTCGGAAATGGGTTGACAGAAAATCTCTCCTTTGCAATGAACAGCATAGGTTTGTTAAGGGAAGGTCATATTTTAGCAACTTGCTCACATTCTATAATAATGTTACCATTGGACTAGAAAAGGGGAATGAATACACCATGATACTTTTGGATTTTCCTAAGGCTTTTGACAGAATACAGCATGGAATACTGTTGCATAATTGGAGAATATGGGATTGGATTATAAATAAACTATTGGCATGGATAAGAGGACGGCTGACTGACAGATATCAAAAAGCAGTATATGGAAGGTGTGAATCTGCAAGGTTCGAGGTAACCATCCTTGTGCCTCAAAGATCAGTCCTTGGTCCATTATTACTGAATCTGTATATTAATGACATTAGGAAGGATTTGACATGTAACAAACAGCTATTTGCTGATGATGCAAAGATAGATATACTAATCAGGAGTGCCGCCAATATACAGTACTCACAGAATGTTTAAAGGCTGGAAATGTGGGTATGGGAAAATGGATGTCAGTAAATGTAAAGTCATGCACTTTGGTGTGATTAGATATCCAATGTCGTATTATATTGATGGGATTATGCTAGAAGAAGCTGATGAGGATAGGAATTTTTAAAATTAATAATAAATACAAAAAATATATAAAATTAATTTTATAAAAAAAATAGAAAACCTTTAGCTCACTCACAGTTCCAAAAAAACATTTACAAAAAAACCTTTCATAGGTGGGGCCACAAAAAAATAAATAAAATAAAATAAAAAATTTGATTAAGTGAAATTGTGGACATGTGAAAATGGTTGTCAGTTCAATGTTAATAAATGTAAAGTCATGCACTTTGGTGTGATTAGATATCCAATGTCATATTGTAAACATCTGCTTGGTTGAGCCATTGTAAAAACTTTTGTTTTGTTTCTCTCCGGACGTCCAGTGGACACTACAAGAGGAGACTGCATTTCTGCATACCTCTTCCTTCCTCGATTCTCCCTCTACATACCTTGATAAAAGGGCCTCTCCACAGACCAGCATACTGCCATTACATCACTGTGTACTGCCTCCACCTCTTACGTACTGGATCTGCTGTCTCTGGATACCTCGATAAAAAGTCCCTTTGGATACTTCTGGGTCCTTTCTTATACTCTCTCTTGCGGTCC
The DNA here is from genome assembly GCF_054136105.1 of Typopeltis vanoorti. NCBI lineage: Eukaryota > Metazoa > Arthropoda > Arachnida > Uropygi > Thelyphonidae > Typopeltis > Typopeltis vanoorti. The sequence goes on along the minus strand of NC_143562.1, from coordinate 24,514,963 downwards.
CTGGATTAAGGGTTGAGAACCCCTAACATTTCCGTGCATAAGGGGGAATGTGACCTTCAGAGTTATTGTTGTTTACTTTTGTTTCCCCAAGAACACACAAAAATAATCTTCACTACATGTGGGAGATCCTTAGTTGCTCGTCGCCTGTTGTTGCACTGTCCTTGGGACACGCATTAGGTTAAGCTTTGAACAATTGAAGGCACTTTACATTTTCCAAATAAGGCTTGTAAGCTCTTTCTTTCAGATTGGGACCACTAAAAATGACAGGCCGCTTTCTAAGGCATTGGCCTTGAAATACACAGCTTAACATTCCTACCATTTCAATACATACTTGTATGGTTTTTCAAATCACAAAATAAATTATAACTAAAGTTAATATAAACCATATATACAAAATTCCACAATCAGTGTTAAAATTACAATCTCCTTCTATATATAATGTTTGTGACCTCTGTAAAAGTCGATGCAAAGTTAAGAAAAAAAATTCCTACTGCATCAAATTTTACAATATTATATTGGTGGGATTATGCTGAAGAAACTGAGGAGGATAGAGATTTTGGAGTTTTAGTAAACAGGAAGTTGAAGTTCAAGGGTCATATAGCAAAAATTGCAAATACAGAGAATAATGGCAATGCTGAAATGAAAATATGATATGTAAAGATAACGAAGTTTTGCCTCTTTACAAGGCCTTGATAAGATCTCACTTGGACTACTGTGCGCAGATCTGGTCGGCAGGTTTCTGATACAGTGGAGAGATTGAGAGTGTCAAAAATGATATCAGCATTGTGGAATACAGATTAAAAATTTGTAGGCTGCAGACACTAGCATACAGGAGAAAGAGGGCTGATATGATTGAGACTTACAAACTTTTGAAAGGGTCAGTGGTGCACTCCACTCAAGATTTAATCTTGGGGGAAGGCGAGTTGAGAATACACACTACGCATTGCATACGACCTATGACTGAGCATGTGCAGTGATCGCCAATAGATGAAACCCATGATCTCTGGCCTGGCTCGGGCAACAAAGCATCGTCCGAGCACTACTTCGTTCGCCTTGCGTTCACAATGGCTGTGATTCCCGAGAGTCAGAGGGTATTCCCACCTTATGTGACCTCTAAGTCATAAGTAGTATAGAATAGAAGACACGACACAACAAATTTTTTTAAAAAAAAGAATTTTAATTAGGAAAAGATTTTTGGAAAATTTTCTAGTCTTTTTTCCTTTAGGGGGTGCACCAATGGAAAGGGTTATACAGAATTTCAGTAGATGGAATTTTTCATTTTATTGAGAGTGAGGAAAGGATGTGAAGGCATCCACGGAAGTTGAGAATGAATGCTGTCAAGAAGGGGATTAAGGCTAGATTCTTCAATGGAGTAGTGTATTGACTGGAATGAATTGCTGTTGGATGTTGTGAGTACAAGTAGCGTGAATGAATTCAAGAACAAGTATGACAGATGGTGCGAGTAGTATGGCCTCTCTCAATGAGTTCCTGACTCTCTGGAGGTCTCTCTTAATAATAATAAAGGAAAAATTATAAAAAAGGACAGAAAAAGACCAAATGCAGTTAGGACCACCTTAGAAGACATGAGTAGTTCTTTTATAGAATTAAGAATAAATTGGCTAAGGCTACTATATTCTGCCTCAACCTTCAGATAAAAATTCCTAGTTGCTCTCACTACTCCCAAACAAAATTCCAGGTACAATACTATGCTAAAAGAAATTCTCCATAGCAAACTATTAATGTGGTCTTTATGTGTTTGCTCTTGACCTCAGCTAAACACACATAATTTAGATGTTACATGCCTTACAGCCTTTTGTATGTGGGAGTGATATAAAAATTAAAAAAAAAAACTGTATAAAAGTATATGGGAAGTTTTTTTTTCAAGATCTTCCCTCCTCCTTTTTTTCAGTTATGAATTTTATGCAGTAATGCAGACACACTGCCTTGCATGCTGATATGTGACCCACTTTCAGATACAAGGGTGGTCTGAAAAGTTCTCAACTTAACAATGAAAAAAAGGAATTTATAATTTCAAAATTATTTTATATTTTTTTAAACATAACCTCTCATAAGACTAATATATTCTTGATGCTGTCCGCACGGTTAGCCTAGTGGCTATGCGCTTCGCAACCATATGCCTGGGGAAGGAGTGTCCTAGGTTTGATTCCCATCGACGACACGAGGAACTTAAGGATCTTCCTCAGCCATAGCCAAGTTAGCTGGTCTTGGGTGTGGACAGCAGGGTTTTTCCCACCAGTTTACCTGGGGTTTTTCATCCCGCAAACAGCCAAACCAGTCCAGTGAACACACACAGATTACAGTCAGGAATACTGACCCAGCCATAGATCTGATTCGTCAGCTATGCCAGTTCTGGAGCCCAAATAAAATTTGGGGGGACTGAGATGGTGCCGTACCTCCACGTAAAGGGGATTCACGGCAGTGTATCATTATATGATTATTATTATTATTCCAGTGATGCTCCAGCGCCATTATCTCGTCCCTGTAGTGGTTCTCAATAGGATCTGCAAAATACCCCTCTACAGCTGCAATCATGTCCTGATTCAAAGAAAAAAGGTGACCAGCGAGGAAGAGTTTTAGTTTTGGGAAGAGATAGAAGTCAGAGGGAGCCAAATCTGGGGAATAGGGTGGATGTTCCAACAATTCATAATGCAGACCTCTTAATTTTCCCATTCTCAAAGCACTTTTGTGGGAATGGGAAATTTTGTGCATTGTCCTGAAAGATGATTTTTTTTTCCTTCTGAAAACCTGGTCTTTTCTTACAATTTTTTCGTCTTGTTAAAAACGCTCCAAGCACTTTTCAGAGATTTTCAAGTGAATGCATTTTTGATCTGCTGTTAGCAATCGCAGCACCCATCTTGCACAAAGCTTTTTCATATGCAATTCTTCATGCAAAATATATCCTACTCATTCTTCTGAAATGCTCATAGTCTCAGCAATTTCATGCACTTTGACTCGCTGGTCATCCAATACCATATCGTGCACTTGATCAATGTTTTCTGGTTGTTACACTTTTAGGACGTGCTTCACATGGATCATCTTCAAGGCTGGTACGTCAACGTTTAAACTTGGCAGCATATTTCTTAATTGTCGAAAATGGAGGAGAAGAGTGCCCATAAACTTTTATGAATTTCAAATGAATTTCTTTTGGTGTTAAACCTTTTACAAAGAATTTTATAACTGCACAATACTCAATTTTGTCCATTTCAAGGGATACAGACAACACTTTTGCTTCAGACAGCTGTATAAAACAAATTGATAGAATGACTTGCAATTTCACATGAATGCTTATGACAGATGTACCAACTTAGAAAAAAAAAATCTTGCCGATAGTGTTGCTATCTATGGTGGAGGGCGAGAACTTTTCAGACCACCCTTGTATATGTGAATTAATATAAAGGAGAGTTGAGACTGCTGCTTTGATGTAGTGAAAAAAATCTGCAAGCTGAACCGTATGAAGTTATAATGTTCTGTATGAAGAGTTTGGATTGGTAGTATGTGCTGCTTCCAATATGCAACCAATTGTAGATGGAGTAATTTTGTATTAGGAGCCTTGCTATATAGTCAAGATTGATATAAAATGTTTAATTGATGTCTTATTTATTTATTTGATGGAAGTTAATAATGGTATGTCACAAGTAACATACCAATGCATTTTAAGGCCCTCCATACAACTGTATGGAGAACCTTAAAATGTAAAAATAAAGAAGTTCTAGTTCCACGTATAAAACCTTGATCAGAGAAAAAAAAACTCACATTGTGGTTACCTGTATATTTGTGTTGTCCTCCATCCTTACATTACTGTCTTACTTAATTCTTGCAAGGTTGGCAATGAACTAGAAGCCTATTAGCCATATTACACTGACAACAGGGAGTTTCTCCAAATTTTTAGTTCACTGCTATCAGTGTGATATACTTTTAAAAGACTTGACAAAGGCCACAACAAGGGTCTGAACATTTTAGGTGGTATATATAAGCTCAGGTCTTTCCAACTAAAGGTCACATGTTGTTCTGCCAACTGCACTAAGGTAGTGACAACTAAGGGTGAACCTTCACAGACCTAAAAAAACAAATTTTTTTCCAAAGCAATTTGGAAAAAAAATTAGTAGAACTGGTAATTTGTCTTCATTATACTGGGATATCATATAGTGCTACATACTTTAATGATGCATTTTGGGAAATGCAACACTGATAAAATAATGTTATAATTAAGATAAATAAATAAAATCATACCTGTTCAGGTTCAACATGACAAAAGTTTGATATTTTCTCTTTAACACCGTTTGTTATAGGTTTTTCACTACGGCATACAATCTGGAAAAAATTATACACAAATTCTGAATTTGATCACAGTACTTTGTTCAGATGGATAAAAGAAAGTCAGTATTGTTTTGTCAATAAGTCTTAAAATCTACAATGAATAAACTTTCCTGACTATTATTTTTTTTTTTGTTTACAAATAGCATGTACCAAAGTCATGTCATCTTCCTTATACCCTCTTTTACCTTGCGGTGTCGCGGGTCCATTGATCATCGGACCTCACTCCGTTTACAGGATAAGGTGGTCAGCCTTATGCCCTGGTGTATCCTATGGCCTGTAGTGTTGAGTTCTCAAGGCCAGTTTTGCCTGCTTTGCGGGATGAAAAACTCCAGAATAAACTGGGGAAAAAACCCTGCTGTCCACGCCCAAGACTGGCTAACTTGGCTATGGCTGAGGAAGATCCTTCAAGCTCCTCACGTCACCGACGGGAATCGAACCTAGGACACTCCTTCCCCAGGCATATGGTTGCGAAGCACATAGCCACTAGGCTAACCGTGCGGACGATGTACCAAAGTCATATTTTTCTATCTGACATCTTCTGAACCTCCTGCAAAACATCCAAAAAGATGCATTCCATTTAATGCACATCTGATGTTTATTGCACATTTGATAAAACCATATTTTAAGTAATCTTCATTATAAACCCTTTCAATTATTTTTTGAATTTGAAATTATGCATAATTTCAAAAATTATAACCTCAGATATTCAAGCACAATGCTAATATGTTACTTCTAAATTTCAATTCATCCAAAGAATTACAGATCTAAATACACTGGGCGACTTTCATTTTCGAACTGTTACTTGAATGGTGACTTGTTAATAGTGAATTAAAACACTGACAGATTTTAATCATCAGATAATTAAAATTATGTGGTATCCAGCCATGCTATATCTAATTTGTATGAAACACCGATTATCTGTGATCGGTCATACTGATGGACTAGTAAATAACGGCTGATGACTTGTCATGAGCCTGATATCAAATGGCACTTTCATTGCAAATTCAGATTTGCAATGTTTATCTTTACTACAAAAAACAAACAACAATGCATAATACATTCTTTCTTTTAAGGTTACATTAAGACACAAACACATGAGTAATTACTTGACTTATAATTAAGAAAATAACACTTGTTTTTTTACCTCTATATCGAGGTCATCATCAGGAAAACAACATACATAAGTTATTTTGTTAATTTATAGTTTTGTATATATTTTACTATTATTAATTTTTTATTACAATTTTTTTTCCACCAGAGGTCAGGCTAGGGTAAACAATTAACAAAGCATACAGATTTATCTTACTTTTGTGTAGTGTCATGTAGCTTTGTTCTGTGCATACATATGCTTTCCTGATGACCTCGATACAGAGGTTGAAATGTCAAGTGTTATTTTCTTAATTATAAGTAAAGTAATTAATCCAACACATGTTTGTATCTCCATAAATTCTTCACTATCAGTGTATAACACATAGTATGTCTAACTTCTTTTAACAACTCTCCATTTTTTTTATTTTTTAAATGACTTAGAATTAAACAAAAACAGATCAGCTGTGTGGGTTAAGTTACTAAATATTTTAGCACTTGGTAAGAAAGACAAAAGGGATAAAAAAATAAAATCTCTTAATTATCTTTAAATATTGTAAGTACAAAAAACACTACAAAAATTAGTACCTTACTGAGCTCACTGGATAACTTAATTAGACTCCACATAATGATATTGAGGAACAAGCTTCCTCAGATGATCCTTGAGAAGTGGTAAGTATTACTGAAGCAATAAAGGTAGTAGAGGATAATAATGAATGACTATTTTGAAGATCTTTCTGGATTGCCTTACATAGAGTGGAAGCCTTCATCATGCTATGTTTTTAATCTTTATGAGTTACAATTGAAAAGGTCAGAAAGAGCTTCCCAAATGGCAGCATTATCTTGTTTAAGGAGAACAAAAAAAAAAAAAAGTACTTTCCCAAACTCTCGAGACAAATCTGAGAAGCTCATTCAAATCCTCCTTAATGAACTCCTATGCATGAAATCATGTGATATCCGAATGAATGTATCTGAACATAGCTTTTAAATGTCCTGGTCCAATATTAGAAGTAATGATGCATGTTAGGCAGAAAAAAAAATTACATTCATATTAGGACGTACACACCAGAACAGCATTTTTCAAAATGCAGGTTGTGAAATCAATTTAGTTGGTTGCAAAAATGTTTTTTTTTATCTCCAATGAAACAGAATATAAAATAGTGGATTTCACAAATTTTGTAGTTTTAAAACACTATAATTTTGTAGATGTGTTCACACACGGATGCTATGCATATGAAAATATTGTTTAGACTTGCTAATGCACCAAGTGGCAGGAAGTTTGTGATGTATGCCATCACTAAAGAACTCTTGCAGCATAAGTATTTTAAACAAAAGTTCCAGTCAGCTGCCAGACTGATGATAGTTAGAAATTACTAGTATATTTTTAGCAAGGATATTGAGTATGACATTTTTCAAGTTCGCAATAACTTTAAAATTTCAATCAAACTTGCAAAAATGCTAAGATGGTAACTGGTCTTTGGGATGCAAGATATTATTATTATTACATGCGACTCCACTACTAATAACAGTGCTGCTTGGAATTACTGTTTTATACACTGCAAAAGCTTTGGAATTCAAAGAATTTCTGCCAAATCTCATGGATGGTTGTACTGAAGCAAAATTGTCAATTTTATTAATGAAAGCTTGCCAAATAGCCTACTTTTTTTGAAATATTTTTTCAGATATTGGCGCTAACCATACCTACTTACTATATCCCATCAAAGTTCAGTGGCTGTTGTTGTTGTTGTTGTTGTAAGGGAAAGTACTAAGCACAATATATATGAACTCAGAAATAAGGTTCACACGATTTTAGCTGAAAAGCAATCTAATGAGATTGCTTTTAAATATTTTCAAGGATGATATCTGGGTAACAAAACTGGCACATTTAACTGTATGGAGGACCTTAAAATGCAGAAATAAAGAAATTCTAGTTCCACATATAAAACCTTGATCAGATCTCATTGATTATTGTGCACAGATTTGTCCCACAGGTTTTCATGGTAATGAGGACATATTGCAAAGGCTCCAAATAAGACTAAGATGGTAACAGGTCTTTGGGATGTGAGATATTATTATTATTATGTGCGACTCCAGGGAGTCCTTAGACTCATCGAAGGAGGCCCTAAACATCATGTCCACACAACTATACGACATTCTCACAGTATCTATCATACCTTGCCATGAACTCACTCACCATCATAGCACCCACAACAGACTCTGGCAGCTTATTCCACTCATTTACCACTCTAAAAGTAAAGAAATCAGCTCTAACACCCTTGCTAACCACCTCTTGCTTCTTGCTAACAAGAAGAAACCTAGGTGACCAAATCTGGGCACAGTAGTCGAGATGAGGTCTTATCAAGGCTTGGTACACAGGTACAATAACTTGCTTGTCTCTGCTCTTCAAAGTATTTATCAACAACCAAGTGAGTTGATTTAGCCACTTTTACGATGTGCCCCCTAAACTTAATCTCCCTATCCACCAACACTCCCAAGTCCCTGGCCTCATCAATCTCCTGGAGTATAGTTCCACCAATGTGATATACTGCTGCTAATCTTTTCACCCCAAAATGCATAATCTTACATTTTGTCACATTAAATTGACATCCATTCTCCTTAGCCCAGAACTCCAATCTATGAGGACAGATTAAGAGGAATGCAATTTGCAGAGCCTTGTGAATAGGAGAAAGAGAAGGAATATGATTGAGACATTTAAGTTGATAAATGGTTGTTACAGGGTTAATGTGGAAGAAATTTTTCAGAGAATGGGAAAAGTGGATAGAACAAGGGGACATCCTTGGAAACTGTATAAGGAGGGTGTGAGCAGGTTCTTTGAATGGAGAGTGGAATGCACTGGTTGCATATACATTGAGTTTAAAGCATGGTTTGATGGACTCTGTGTGTAACAGCATGTCTCCAGCAACGAGTCTTGACTTCATCAAGGTCTGGTGTTAATAATAATAATTCAGAGCATTATTTCAGGAAAGGAGAGAGGGGAAAAAAGGTATAATTGTGTTTACCAGGAAAACAAGTCATTTAGAGACTAAGCGACACACACACAACAAAAAACTTACCAGATCTGGTGATAATCCTAATCCCCTCAGTTCTCTTACACTTGCTTGAGTTGGTTTTGTCTTGTGCTCTCCAGTGGCTTTGGGCTTTAAAAAAATAAAATTTATATTAACATTTCTGAATGTCAGTTCATCAATACAGATGAAATAGCTCAAACAATCTGTAAATAAAGTAACTTTTATTTAAATAAATCAGAAAATTTATTTCACATTATGAATGTAATAAAAAGTTTCAGTTCATATTTTCTTTCAATGTTCCAGCCAGCTTAGTTTAGCAATTTAGTTAGGATTACAACCAAAGAAACTAAGTCTATGAGACCAGAGCATTATGTCTTAACTGTATGCTTTCTGGCTGGTTTACCTGTTTGGGAACTGAAAATATCAAATTTCCAGGAGGAAAAGCCCGATATCTCTTCATGAAACTAACAAACTTACCTTCACTAATGGTTTATCTTATGTAACCATCAAAGAAATAGTCTTTAAGAATTATTTAATAATATTTTATTAATATTAATTTTCTAGCACGTGGCAACAATTTTAATTGGTAATTCACCGACTGTTCTGTACTTGGTATTTCATTCCTTTTAACTGTTTGTTCTACACAGTACTTGATGATGTACTGTTAATTCAGTACGAAATATTTGTACCTTTATTTCATTAAAGTTAATTACTGTGGTTATCGTGTTAAGATATTATTCATTAATGGTTTATTCACATCTACAATGGATGATTAGGGTTTATTGAAATGAAAGAAGAGACCATCTTAACATCATTTTTGTGCTGAGAGGTACTATTCTAATAGTTATGCAGCAATATAGCTTAAAGTGAAGAAGAATCTTAATCAAGAAGTAAATAAGAGATAATTAGGCACTTATTGAGTCAGAATCTTTAAATGACTTATTTAAAGAGGTTAAAGGAATATGGATTGCAGAGTTTGGCAGAAAAGAAAGAAAAGAGGTGATATGGTAGAGATATTTAAGTTGGTTAGGGGATTTTATCAGATTAATCCAGAGGAATTATAAAGAGGAGAAAAACCAGAGACCATCCCTGGAAATTATGTAAGAGTGTGTTGAAGATGGGTGTGAGGAGTAGATTTTTTTACATGGAGAATTGTGGGTGAATGGAATGCATTGCCAGAATATATTGTTAATGCAGGAAGCTTTAAGAATTTTAAAAAATCAGCATGATAAATATGTTGTCAGCTGAATGAACTTCTCATGATGAGTATTGTAGCTCCATGGAGAGTATAAAAATAATAAACTACTGTCTGATATCTCTAAATCAGCCACCCTCTTATCGACATCAACTTCATATCTATTCATATATGCTGCAGTTTATTTGTCAGAATTTCATGATGTATCCTGTCAAAAGCCTTTGCAAAGTCCAGCAGTATCACTGCATAGCTATTAGCTTTATCCAACTCAGCTGTCATTTATTATAAATGGTGCATAATTAAGTTAATGAGGCATGGACCTACTTCACAAAACCATGCTGCCCCCCCCCCATATATCTCATTCTTATACGCCTGGATTTTTCCTTTAACTAACTTCTCCAATACCATGACTACCACTCCTGAGATGCTCATTGGTCAATAATTTGCTACCTCAGTTCTTGTGCCTCCTTTAAGAAACGGAACCCACCCCCTTTCTATCCCCTTGGAACCAGCCCAGAGCTGAGATTTAAACAATGTGGTCAAAGGCACTGCCAATTCCTTAGTACCTTCTTGTAATACTCGAGCTGTTATGCTATCCAATTCCATACCTGCATTCACATCAAGGTTCTGTAATATCCCATGTACCTGCACATCCTGTTCGTTTATCTATTTTCAGGTTGTCTCTCACTTGTTACTACAATAATTGAACTCACTGTTCTCTCTTCACTAGATGAAGAAATGCAATTGTGTGAAGCCGAGGTATTAGAGCTGTTGCACAAACTGAATAAGAATTCATCAATAGGGACTGATGGAATATCAGCACGTGTGCTAAAAAAGTGTTTAGCTGAACTGGCCATTCCTTTGACAGGGATGTTTAATATGAATCTCAGAACAGGGAAGATTCCGCAGGAATGGAAGGAATGTATGGTAATTCCATTGCACAAAGGTGGTGCAAAGACCGATGTAACCAACTATTGACCAATTAGTATCTCAGGATTGGTGTTTAAGATTTTGGAAAAATTGGTTAGGGCTCGCATTCAGAAATGGGTTGACAGTGAATATCTACTTTGCAATGAACAATATCGGTTTACTAAGGAAAGGTCATGTTTTAGCAACTTGCTCACATTCTATAACAATGTTACCATTGAACTAGACAAGGGGAATGGATACACCATGATAATTTTGGATTTTGCTAAGGCTTTTGACAGAATACAGCATGACAGACTGTTGCATAAATTGGAGAAAATGGGTTTGGGTTATACAATATTAGCATGGATAAGAGAACGGCTGACTGACAGATATCAAAAAGCGATATACGGGGATCTGAGTCTGCAAGATTGTTCTGGCGGTCAAGGAGTTCCCAATCTCAGACACTTCATATGTCAGGTCTGCAATCATGCATTCTCTACCACAGTTGGTCTTGGCATGCATCGCACCTCAAAATATCCAGCCGAAGCCAACACTACAATAAGAATGGAGCGCGTCAAAGAACATTGGACTGCCGAAGAAGAAAAGATCCTTGCCACTCATGAGATCGAGTTGACGGCTCGAGGGATAAAGAAAATCAATGAGACTTTATTTAAGGCGTTCCCATTAAGATCCTTGGATGCCATCAAGTGTCATAGATGGAAAGCCAGTTACAAAGCCTTACTTCAAGAATTGGCAGCCCATCTGCCACAGGTAAGGAACAGATTATATCTCTGTATCTCCTGTCCCTGCCTCTCTATCTTCCAGACACCATCTTGCTATTGAAGAAGAGGCTTTGATTCTCAGACTGACATCTCTAGATGATCCTCCTCTTCCAGAATATAACCATCAAATTCTTAAATATCTCATACAGACTTACCTTCTGGGAATGGATATCACAGATCAGTTGAATGACTACCTCCACGCTGAATTCTCTGATCACTTCATGCCTTGTCAACATCAGCCTACATCTCATTTCTACAATGACTTTGTCAAATAGGAAGCAGAGGAAGAGGGCCAATGCAGCTATGCAGGCCCTCTATAAAAAGAAGAGGGCAATGTGCCAAAACCATCTTTGATGGTGCTTCCCCTCCACCTCTAGCTGACTTGCATGATGATTTTGTCAAATTCTGGAGTACAGTCTTTTCTGCTCCACCTCCATACTTCCCTGATTATGATAAAAACCTATGATATTGAGGTCCATTCCTGCCCTTCAAATATACCAGTCTATCTCCATCCAGGAAATTAAAGCAACTCTTCCATCCAATTTTCTCTGCCTCCGGACCTGATGGCTTTCCTGTGTCTAGGCTTCGGAAGGTGCCGTTGAAGATTCTTCAAGACTTAGTGGACATTCTCCTTTCAGTAAAGTAATACCACCATAACGTGCTTCAAGAACTATCTTCATTCCGAAGAAAGAAACTTCAAGCTGTGCATCAGACTTTAGACCTATTACCATCTCCCCTGTGTTACTTAGACTCTATCATAAAATATTAGGTAAACAACTTCAGCAACGTATACAGCATGATTATAGACAGAGAGCTTTTGTCCCTTCGGACAGCTGTGCCAAAAATATATATCTTCTTTCTTCTCTTCTCTCTGATTCCTGACACCACCTTAAGCCTCTATATATGGTGTTGCTGGACCTCCAAAAGGCCTTGATAGCATCTCCCTTCCTGCTCTCCTTCGAGCGCTGTCTATTGCTGGATGTCCAGAACCTTTTCTTTCCTATGTTATGGAGCTATACTTGGATAGCTCCATCACTATCACTACAGGGTCCCGTGCAACTTCTATTCCCGCAGTGCAGGGTGTTCGCTGGGGTGATCCTCTACCTCTATCTCCCCTTTTCTTTAACTGAATCATAGATGAGTTTCTTCATTTTCTTCCTAGCTATATAGGCTACTCTCTAGGCACTTCTTCCTTTAATGCTATGGCCTTTGTGGATGATCTTATGCTCGTAGCCTCTACTAAGATAGGCTTGCAGGAACTCCTTGACGGGGCAGTTGACTTCTTCTCTATTTGAGGCCTTTCTATTAATGTAGAGAAGTCCTGCTCTTTAGCCCTTGTCCCCTCTGGTCGTGACAAGAAGCTTAAGGTCAAGACTATAGTTTTCCCTGCACAGGAGACCGTTGCATGCTTTGACCATCCTGGAAGAGTGGAGATACCTCGGTATCATGTTCACCCCCAAAGGGAAGGTCTTCTGTCCCTTTTATCCTAAAAGTTGGGATCACTTCTTTGAGGAAAGCTCCTCTCAAGTCCCAGCAAAGACTGTTTCTCCTTTCCTACTATCTCCTACCTCGCTTTTACCACAAGTTGGTGCTTGGTAGGACATATATCTCGGTACTGTCCCGAATGGACAGGGCTATCCGTTCAGCCGTAATATCATGGCTCTGACTGCCGCCTGACACTCCTACTGCATATTTTCATGCGAGGGTGAAGGATGGTGGGCTTGGGGTTCCATCACTTAGATGGCTGATCCCACGCCTGCGACTGTCAAGAATCGTGCAGTTAGAACTATCTTCTTCCCCCATCTGCAGAGAGGCTTTCTATAGCCCATTAATACAAGAAGACTTTAGGCAGGCTAAAGGCTGGTCCCATTATCAAGGTACTTTAATCGAGTAAGCACCCGCAGAACACAAGAGATGGGCATCTCTGTTGCACTGTTCTGTAGATGGTGCTCCTTTAAAAGAGTCATATCTGGTGCCTCCCCAGCATGATTGGGTAAGGGATGGCACCAGCCTCCTCCCTGGGTTTGAGTATATTGACCTTATCAGGACAAGGATCAATGCCCTGCCTACTCAAGCCCACACAGCACGATGGGGTAGTGATGACTCTAACTGTAGGGCAGGCTGCCACTACAGTGAGACACTGTCTCATATAGCCCAGTGTTGCTTCCGCAACCATGGGGTCTGCATGAGGAGGCATGATACTGTGGTCTCCATTCTGAACAACCGCTTTAAGAACAAAGGTTGGGAAACTGCGGTGGAACCACATTATAGGACCTCTGTAGGTTTGCGTAAACCAGACTTGGTGATTAAAAGAGATGGTGACATTTGGGTAGTTGATGCCCAGGTGGTGGGAATAGGGCACCCACTAGCCTATAGTCATAATAATAAAGTAAATTATTATAAAAATAATCCAGATCTAGTTAGTAAAATACGAGAGGAGCATGGGGCAACTCCGAGGTTTACGAGCACCACCATCTCTTTACATGGCATATGGAGTGCAGATAGTTATAAGGAATTAAAAAAGCTTGGGCTTACACAAAAGGATATAAAAGTTCTTTCCTTGAGGGACTACAGGGCCACCAGAGAATGACTACAATGATAACTCGAACAGGCATAGGGTAAAACACTTGTAAAGGCTTAGGCTTATATCAAGTCTGGACGTGATGTAAGGTTAGTACTGCCCATAACCAGTACAAAGATTAATAAAAAAATAATAATAATAAAAAAAATAACAAGTGGTGTATCACAAGGATCAGTGCTTGGTCCACTGTTATTCAATCTGTATATTAATGATATTCGGAAGGATTTTGATAAGTGACTTACCTATCTTTGCATCATTAGTCACTTATCAAAATCCTTCCCAATATCATTAATGCACAGATTGAATAACAGTGGACCAAGCACTGATCCTTGTGATACACCACTTGTTACTTTTTTTATTATTATTTTTTTTTTATTAATCTTTGTTAATAAAAAAATAATATTTTTATGCATTCCTGCTAACACATATCAGCAGGAATGCTGCTGATATGTAGTACTTGCAGAATGATTTGAATAAGCTGGAATTGTGGGCATGGGAAAATGGGTGTCAGTTCAATGTCAGCAAAAGTAAAGTTTGGTATGATTAGATATCCAATGTCGTATTATATTGGTGGAATTAGGCTAGAAGAAACCGATGAGGCTAGGGATCTTGGGGTGTTAATAGATAGGAAGTTGAAGTTTAAGGGCCATGTGGCAAAGATTGCAAATACAACTCAAAAGATAATTGCAATGCTGAAACGAACGTTCACAATTGCAATACCGTTGTGATTCTGATATATAGGAGAGTGTTAAAAATGATATTAAGATTGTGGAATACTGATTATGAAGACAGATTGAGAATTTATACACTGCAGATATTAGAAAACAGGAGAAAGAAGGGTGATATGATTGAGACTTACAAACTTCTGAAAGGGTCACACAGGATTTCAATTGATGGAATTTTTCAATTTATGGAGGTGGGGAAAGGCATCCGTGGAAGTTGAGAATGAAGGCTGCCAAGAAGGGTGTGAGGGCTAGATTTTTCTCTCAGAGGGTGGTGCGTCATTGGAATGGATTGCCATTGGATGTTGTGAGTGCAAGCAGTGTGAATGAATTCAAGAATAAGTATGATAGCTGGTTGTGTAGTATGTGGCCTCCCTAGATGAGTCTCTGACTCCCTGGAGGTCTTCTCTCTTAATAATAATAATAATAATAATATCTTGACCTTGATGATATACCTTTGCAAAATGATCACTTAGTAATTCAACTATTTGGTTTGCTTCAGTTACCTCCCTACCATCAGCATTCATCAAAATTATTCTACCATATTCATTCTCCCTTTTACTTGCCACAGCTCTTTGGGATTACGCAAAGCTCCCTAGGTCCACAGCTATCCTTATGATTTATATTAACTATCCCATTCTGGTTAATTACCAGTGAGATAATTACTATCTTAGGCATTGTCTGTACATTTTCACAGTCATTTGCCATATTGGTATCGGTCACTCAACTACTTCCCTAAGTATCTCTAGTTTCCCTGATTTTGCACCTCCAATATCAATCCATTCAACAGCATCCTTTCCTGACTCTACACACTATATATGAGTCTGCTCACTCATATAGCCAACTCTTCATTCTTGTTCTTCTTCTTCTATCCCACTATTCTTATAATTCTTCACTTTTACTCTCTCTCTCTCAATCCTACATTAAAATTATTTAAATAGAACACTTATGTAAAACAACCCAGAAATTGATACAGTATTGATAAAACTGATAACCATAAAAAGTGCCTTAGAAGATAGAAATATAAGATCTGATAATGTTGGAGTTTTGATAGTAACAGATTGATTTGGAGGAAAATCGTAGATAGGATGTCAGCAATGATATAAATTTTTCATGTAGTACTATCATATCCTGTACACCCCCCCCCCCCCCTTGAGGGTACATGTCAGGAATTTGATGACGACTTATGTAAAACCTGTGAATTCAAAGCCTTTTGACCAAGTTTCTTATCTTTGAACATGCCAATGCAATAAAGGTTACATACAAGTAAGAAAACATACAAAAATAATTTATATTACTGAACTGAATAAGGGAACTACATCAGCATTATAAAATTATAATGAATCCAGTATCCAAAATGTATTTAAAGGATTCAAGCAGATAGTTATTAAAAAAAGTATGATGTATAAGGATATTTAGCCAAATTACCTTCAAAAATATGGAGAGTTAAAAACACATTTTAGTGGAGCATCACAGCCTACAGACTCAATACAAATACTACTGGAAAAAACAAGAACCAAACCTTAAGAATCTTAGCAGCAATCTCTGAAGAAAGCACTGATTCAATAAGGTGAGATTTTCCAAGGATAGAACAATCTGTACTTCATGTGAATGTCAGATGTCTTCTTGAGAGAATACACAGAAAAATGCAATATAAGTGTATGAAAAAGTAGCCAAACAAGTAATGGGAAGATTTTGGTAAGAATATAGAAGATAAATATCAGGAAGCTGACAAGATATTCTGTACACAGTTGAAAAATCTTAGAAATGAAGGAAGGAGTACTGTAAAAAGAATCAAAGATGGTAAAAGTGAAATAAAAACATAATAAAAAAATAAATAAAAAAACTGAAGACATTATGAGTGACCAGAGTAATTCACTCTAAAGATAGTTAAATGAAATCAGCAGCCACCAGAGAACAGTAATAGAAAATATTCAAGTGTGTTTGAGGTAACATAAGTCATCAGGCACCTGAAATGTGAAAACGCTCATGGAGTATATGATATTCAACCAAAAATGCATAAAATATGAGGTATAATTTTTCTAGTGGCTGCATAATTCAGAGGGCATAGTCTGAAGTTTGAATTCTGGATGATTAGAGGAATCAATGTGAGAATTACAGCATAATTTCCCTACTGTGTGTGTGTTCCAGGTAAGATTTAAGAAAGCATTTTTAGAAAGAGGCTAAGAAAAATTGTAGGAGAGAAACCTGGGGGGGGGGGGAGCTGCATTCAGACCAAATAGTTGTCAGGATCAGATTTTCACTTTAAGACAGTTGAGAAATCAAGCAAATATAATAAGGATCTGTAGTTAAGTTTCATAGATCTAAAAAAAGGCATATGACAAGATGTCAAGAGCTTTTTAAAATGCAATAATCATATGAAGTAAATGGAACATTACGCAGTCTAGTTAAGTTGTGAGGTAGGTAATTGGAACTGAAGGAGGTACTGGAAGATGGTCTCATTTTATATCAGACCATATTTCAGTGCAAGACAAGAATGCACACTATTTCCTTTCTTATTCTTCACCTATATGAATCACATTATGAAAAAACATGACATCAAACCCGATACTGAAGTTGGAGATATTCAACTTTGTATTTACTTTATGCAGAGGTTGTTATAACACTAAATAAATCCAGTGCAAGTCTTTTCTTTGACGAGATCAAATAAATGTTGTAACAAATTTGGTGTATAATCAGCAATAAAAAGCAAACTATGAAAATAAGCAGAAACACAGAAAACATAACTTTTATCCTCAATGAAAAACTAACAGAACAAGTATTTCAGCTACACAGGAACATATTACAATGATGGCAAATTAAATATGGAAATAGACAACAGAATAAGCAAAACTAGTACAGCAGTCAATTGAATATACTTAATAAGGGGAAATTAGTCAAAATACTAAACTAGCTATATACAAGACAGTGTTCAAACCAGTTTTAACTTGCAGATCTGAGAGTTGGGTTAGAAATAAAACAGTTGATCAAAGACTGGAGACCACAGATATGAGAGTTTGGAGAAAAATTATGAGCATGAAGGAATGGCAGAATGATATTAAAAATTAAGAAATTAGGAAAAAACTTGACACTGTTAATTCAGTAATGTGTGATCAGAGCTGATCTAACAGAGTACTTTCACTTAAACATAAATAGCATTAAAGTTAAATAGGTTGTCATTATACCAATAGAAAATGTCACAGATGATGAGTGTTTAAGGCTTAAGGCTTTTTTTTTTTTTTTGTGGAGACCTCATCCACGAGAGGTAGGTCAATCTATAGTACACTAGTACCATTGATAAGGAACTTGTTCACATTTATCTTGTTAACTGTATTCCTCGGGAAACACGAGATGGTAGACTGTTTCAGAGGATAGCAGTGGAAAGGATGAACAAAGAGAAGAAATTTCTTCTGTGAGTTTGGAGATGCACTGTGATGGAGTATGATTGCAGAAGATCTTAAAGTGTGGAATGATTAAGAACTGCAAGAAGGAAGTTTGGAGATGCACTGTGATGGAGTATGATTGCAGAAGATCTTAAAGTGTGGAATGATTAAGAACTGCAAGAAGGAAGAGCTGTCATCATAGGATAAGAGATCACAGAGAGAAAGTTATTTATCAATAAGAGAAAGAAGGTAGGTGAAAGAATTATGACCTGAAAAATTCCAGCATTAGTAAGAAAACTGGCCATACAACTGCTGGATGGCAGACTGCAATGGTAGTTGGGGTCTGTTCTGCTCTTGATTCTGGAGCTAGTTTGACAAGAGATCTTCAAATTTCAAGTCAGAAAAATAAATTTATTTGGAATTTTAAAGGCAAATCTTGTTTTTACACAGACATAGAATTGTGACATGGAATGGTACAATGAGATTCCAAAAGCACAACAGGTTTAAAGATGATCTCTGAAGAGTATAAGAAAAAAATAAAATTTCAGGCAACTAATATATTCTATTTTCAAATTCAAAGGAAAAAAAAAATACCCCCAAATGTATACATAAAATGACTAAGCAGCAGCAGCCTTAGTGAAAAATATTCAGAGAAATATTAAAATAATCAACCATTCATATAGTAAAATATTACCTGTGGAACTAAGCTAACATGAACACAGCAGAAAGTTTCTTGCTTAACTCTGAACTGGAACTGACGAAAAGCTTCTACAAAAGGCATTCCTTCAATATCTCCTATTGTGCCACCCAGCTGAAAGAAATATGTTTGGTATTTACTAAAAAATTGCACAACATTATGGAATTACTAATATCTTAATGATATATTCAAGAATACTCTTGAACACAGACTGATACATATGCATATGTCAAACTAGAGGAATATGACATGTAGTTTTACTCTGAAAGCTGCTACTTTCAATCTTTTTAGAAGTTTTGAACATATTCTGCTTTTCAATATGAAATACATGTTTGTTGTACTCAAAATTAATGATCATCATCATCTCCTGTTTTGAACCAGCATGAAGATATCACTATCAACAATAACAGTGAATAAGAATTATTTCTTGCATTTTCTCTCAATGTTAATTAATTTGTGCACATCTTTACATTTGTACATGGAATAAGTAGAAACTAACTAGTCTGTGATCCAGTAGCCACTTACCATTATTAGTTTTGCTCTTTTCTCCAAATTTCCCCAAAACATTTATGCCTGGTATTTAAATATATATTTGATGTAAATGGATTTAGTTGGCTATATGATATAAAAGAAATTTAATCACTAGAAGCCAAGAGATAACCAAATAGAAAACAACTATTCATTATTTGAATGTGCAACTAATTTTGTCTTAGAAACCTTCATCAGGTGCATAATATGAAAAGAGAAATACAAAAATATACATTGCATGAGAAGAACGGCTATGAATTAACTTAATGGATTTCTCTGTCTTACCAAAATAGGGCACATTGCAGTTACACCAAAGACAATGTGCCCTATTCTGGTCAGAGGAAGAAATCCATTGAGTTGCATATGGAAGAAAATGTGAGAGACATGCATGGCAGAAATAGAGCCAGCATACTAATCGTGTTCTTAACTCTGCTCACCTTAATGATAAAGAATCTGTCACTCATCCAGTGATCTGGAACAAATCAGAAAACATTTTTAGATAATACGATGAGCTGGAAAGAAGAATTGTGAAATCAACAGAAATTGACCTCAATCTGAATAACAGGTCCATCTTAATATAACCTATCTGATTGTCACTCTTCAGCTATCCAACTTTGGCATACACAAGATCATGATCATGCAAATGTGCCCAACAATACTATGGCATCCAGAATGCCTTCAAATGTTAGTAAGTTAATTTATAGCTGTTGTTCTCTTGTAATGTATACTTTTTGTATTTCTCTTTTCACGTTATGCACCTGATAAAGTCTTCTAAGAAGACAAAACTAGCTGTGTGTTCAAGTAATAAATCATAAAGAAAAGTAAAATAAAACTATCTGATATTACAGTACCATGCTTACAACAAGTAATCTAACTGTAACAGAACATAAGAAATAGACCAACATGTCTATTTCAAATGTTAGGTGTTGCATTATGTATTATGATGACTAGCAATGTAACATACATAATGTCCAAGATCTTCATGTGCTGAAACATGACAAAATCTGATGTAGGAAAATTCCTCGTTTCCTGTTACACTGGCTGGGGTTTCTTAACATTTCTAATGATTCTCTTAATGCTCTGATGAAGAAATTGTAATCAATATAAGCTATATCTGTATGCTGCCATAATACTTAATCATTTGTCTCTGTATTATGCATGACTAGTCCTAAATTATATATCAATTAAATTATATATAATAATATATAAATTATGTTATTTAAATTATAGTTATAAAAATATAATTTAAATTATCATCATCATCAAATTCCTGCATTTGTACCCTCAAGAGGTGTACAGGATATTATAAAATACATCTTCTCCACAACCTTTAACTTAGCACATGCAGATCTTTAACATTATATGCATTACATCACGAGTTATTATAATATATAATGCAACATTGTTGCATGTGCACAATTCATGATACTACAATGTCAGTTTTATTTCACTCTCCTGAAAAAGTGTTCTATAATGCATACAAAACTACTCTTCATTATAAACTAATTTTTCTACAGTTTTCTAGTGGTAATTACACAGGACAAATTTCAATACTAATCTTTTATCCCTATAGTCAAATCACAGAGTGATCGTATATTGGAAATAAATTGTCTTTTTTTTTTTTTTACATGATAAATATTACTATCTACTTGCAAAGAGAAATATTTGTTCATAATGAATGGGAAGAGGTAGCAGCCACTGAAACAACTAGAAAAAGTTACATCAAAAATCAGGAAGGTTACAAAATACAACATTCTGCTCTCTCTCCCCCTCTTTTTTTTTTTTTTTTTAAATGTAGCTCCCATACAAGAAAGGCTTTTCTGTAAACTTATAGTACATTTCTACTGTAGATAAGCTAAGGTTTTTTTTTTTAATATTTTAAAAAATAATTTTATAGATTTTTCTTGGTATTTTTCTTTATTTTGTTTACATGGTCCAGAAACCCTATTTGAGCCAAACAAGCCACTCCAAGCCTCCAATAAGCAGGGTTGTTGTCTCACACAGTAATAAAAATCATCTCCCATCTAAAGACAATTGCACACATCTATACCTATGGTGGGCTTTGAACCTACAGCCTGTTGGTTGGAGAGCAAGTACTCTGCCAACCAGACCAGCATTATTACATCTACTCATCGGATGAAAGAAAGGGTAATGCAAATTAATGCAATATAATATTAATATAGCCACTGGTAAGGCTTGGACAAAAAAACTCAACTCTGACCAGTGTCAGATATAAAAATTAACAAAAAACGATTTTTAAATGCAAAGCTTAAAATTAGAAATATATAGCTCCACAATTCTCAAAAATTCATTCATATGAACTCTTATAGAATTATGATCAATCAGAATTATCAACATCTCAAAAAGCATGCCTATATAACACTTGAAACATAAATATCAAGAATTCTTTTGAGTAATCGACAACAAAGAAAGCAACTTAGTTTCAACCATTCCACAGAAGATACTGTTTACCTGTGCCACATTAATATCAAAAGTTGGATACATATACTCCATCAGTATCATGGATGGGATGGGTTAGATAATCTGGGAATGAAACCAGATCTACAGACAAAAACACAGTACTTTCAAGCCACTTCAGGTATCCAATATGCAAACTTAGAGACTGGATGCTTTCTCTATATGGACATGTCTAAGACTTTACTCCTACCAATGCAAGTTCCCTTGTTCTTTTTTCCTCAAGCTTCATAAACACAGATAGGATTACTACAGTTATAAAAAAAAACTCCCTCAAAAAAAAAAAAAAAAAGATTTCTGAGTTTTAATCTCAAAATAAATAATAAGTGAATAAATTTATTATTTATTAGTTAATAAATGTAAACCACATTCTTCACTGATGTTCATGACATAACTTAAATTTGTGTTTTGTCAACTACAGACACCCAGACCTATTTTTCACTGAACTCCCAAGAACTGTTAACTATCCAAATTATGTTCTACTATATTACACTATGTCACCCAACCCAATCTTCTCTCTCATACTATCTCCAGCCATCATCTCACAGATGGTCACTTTCTGCATTGTGTCTCATCTGCGATACTTTCATGGACACTGTTCGACAGAACTGGAATCCATCATTTTTCTCATTTCTACAGAAACACGAGTAACAGCTGCTCCACTTCCTTTTATAGCTGAATTGCTGACTAACTGCACCTGCTACTCCCATTCAATTTGGCCTTGGTTCTGCGGAACAGCCTTCCTCATGAAATATTTGAAATAGAGTGCAACCTCTTCTTCAAAAAAGAATACAGATAATTACTTTTCTCATGATCTCTTCCCACACACACAGCATTGATTTCTTATAAAATTTTACAGTCTCATGTGTAGTGGAGTAATTTAAAAAAAAATAAAAAAATATTGTATCATATTGGTACATATTGGTCAATAAAAATCACCTATCTAAAGACGTTTACAAATACTCATACTACAACGGAATTCAAACAATAGAGAGAGAGAGAGAGACGCTACCCACTTAATTAACCAAGTATAGCAGACTATATGCTACAAAGAATAAGTTATTTCATCTAATCTATAACATAAGTTCCCAAATCAGGGAGAAATGTGCAAGATAGCTGTTTAAGTAACATGGAAAAGAAGACAAACCTCAATAATACAAACTTCTGGGACTATATTATCTTCACTAACTGATACCAAAGCAACTCTTTGTACCCAATCCTGAATTGCATCTGTTATGTGAGGTACTACCTGAAAAAAAAAGAAAAAAAGCAATTAAAACATTAACTTTTTGCACTAAAATTAATCTTTCACTTAACATTTAACTAAGAATTACTAGAGAAAACATTCTTAAAATTAACTGGAGAGTATTTTATCATTATTAACAATTCCTGGTCATCACCTTAGCTTTCAAATACCTGCTTTCTAATTTTTCACCTTCCATAATTAAAATCTCTCCATTTCTAGCTCTGCTTACATATTCTGGAATATTAAAAATCAAGTTTGAAAATATCTTCATTTTTTGATAAAGGATCTATCATTAAATGATGCCATTGGTTTTAACTTTACTAATTTTTTCTTTTTGTTTAAACTCCCATATTTTCTCCTGTAGTAATTAGTAACCCATCTGTAACATGAGAGACTGGGATTTAATTATCCAACAAAAAAGAATGTCCTGCTGTCCTGGCTGCTTTTCAACCTACAGACTGTAACTTTAAATCCCACTATGGCATGAATGTTCATGTGTCTTTTAGGTTTTAGTTTTTAAGGTGATTGAAAATCATGCAAGTGATTTTTCAATCACCTTACCACTTTGTTTATTGAAGACCTGAAAACGTATCACGTTTGATGTCATAAAAAATGTGAAATGGATAATCTAACATCTTATGCACAGCATTAAATGCATGATAGGTGGAGTTTCACAATGCTTCCAAGTATTTAATAAAATTTTGCACTTGTTTTTTCCTCCAGTCCCTCAGTATATGTTAAAATTGTTTTAAAATACAAATACTCATGATAGTTTGCTGTTTAAGCTAATTTTTTCTAAAAAGCTCTTTAATTTTATTTGACAAAGGAAAATATTTGATTCTACATGCATCTAAAAGGTAGCAGAGTAATAAGCAAATAATTCTGTTATCCAAAAACAAAAATTTTTAGCTGTTAATAAAAGAAAGTATAGTGTTCCGAGTTACTTTATGTGGTTATATAGTGCATATAGCCTTTGTAATATATATCCGAGTCAAATTTTCCTTTTGCCAAATTACCTGTAGTTGCCTATAGTGCACACGTCAAAGCTTTAGTTCAGTGTTTCCCAATGTTTTTTAGATCATGCCCCGCCTCAAAGATTTTGATTCCCCCCCCCCATCTAGTATAATAGTCAGCCAAGTTCTGAAAAAAGTATAATATAAATATGTACTTTAAATAAAAAAGGAACATAGGTAAAACTGCTTTTAATTTGACTTTCTGCAATGAATATAAATTTTACATTACACTTTGTATATTATAAAACATAAATCGAACTGAACTCAGGAAAATAAAATCCAAGTTAATGCGATCCTTGAGCTTGATATCTGCTGCAAAGAGTTTTTATTTGAGGTACTAATTTAGTCATTTTCAATCTCAAATCCCCATGGTTTGTGATATCCAAATGATTTTTTTTTTCAGTAGTAAGTCATTTACAGCACTAAAGCCACATTCAACTAAATATGACGACCAGAAGGGCAACAGTATTTTTTTTTTGCAAAACTGGTTGAATTTCAGTATTTCGTTTCTGTCTTGTCAAAAAGCTATGCCATTGTTCCTTTTATGTTAAATAAATTTCTAATACACTCATCATTTTGCTTTTCTGAGAGTTCTTCTTGATACTGTATTTTATGTTGACTGCTGTACTAGTGATGTTGGCTTTTTTTTTCTCGGAAAGTCAGGGTTGCAACATCGACAATTTATTGTCGACAATGGTGAGTGTTTTGAGTATATCGGTGATGTGGTGACAAATGCAACGTCATTTTCTAATTGTCTCCCTGTGGGGCATATGCCCCATGTTGGGAAACACTGCTCTAGTGCTATATTAGAGGCATTATTATTGGTGATTCACAGTCTTTTCCAGCCACAGAAACTTCACTTTTCTGTAGTATGGCCTGTTTCTGCAAATGGGATTAAAAGTATACCTTTCACAGACAGAAGACATGCCAGCCAGACCTCTAGGATAGGTAACCATCAACATCCAGCAAAACACCATGACCCTGCTTACTGGAGACAAAACATGGCATTAGCCACATTTTGTCTCCACAGTAGGAGTACTGGTTTCTGGCCACTTCCTTTCTTCGCACACATGTAACTAATGATGGCTATCCTCAGCATGCTATCTATACAATAACTGGAGGGGCCAGCACCTCCTCCATTTAAAGGCATATAAAGCAGTTTTCACACGTTTGGAAGCACCAGTTCTTGTAAGTTAAGCAAACCTGAGTCCAGTTAGTACTTGGTAGGGTGACCACCTGGGAACCCTGGGTGCTGCTGGCATTAAGTATTTTCTGTACACCCCTTGAGGGTACATGGCAGGAATTTAATGATGATGATGACCACCAGACTACACAGGGTTGAACAAGGCAACGTTTCAGGTTTCCTGATTAACTGGTGAAGAATCCTGCTGCTGAATACTCTTCCAACATTGTGCCTGGAAGGAGTCCAAATAACAGCTTTCAGGGGCAACATTAAGACCACATTTGGATTATAGTCTAGATGCTCTCTGCATGGAAGTCATGTCCACAAGTCCTTTGCTCCTGTTCTATAAATTTTTCCAGTATTCCATTGCCATGAAAGAAAGTATATAGCATAACAAATTAACTATACATGTTAAATTACGTAATGAAATAATTTATTATAAATCACTAATATTTCATGAAGAGTATCTCATCGCTTAATTACTTAGTTATTTCTTGTTGAATTTTTTCACTTGGTTATGCTATAAATTAAAGACCACGAAGTTATATTCTTGGTTTCATCCTTTATCCAAGTGTAAGCAAGCAAAGTCTGCATGTGAAGTAACTTCATGACTGGGCTACTTGTATATAGAAGCTAATGACGTCACATCAAAAGCCTTAGTATCGCATAATGTAGAGCATATATCCTTATGTACATGTATAATGCTATGCATAATGGGAAGGGTCACTACCCAAAAGTGATACCAAGGCTGAAGTAATGCAAAGTTATATTTCCATATGTGATGTCATTAGCCTCTACAAGTAGCCCAGTCATGAAGTTACTTCATGTGCAAACTTTGTTTGCTAACACTTGGATAAAGGATGAAACAGACATGTATAATGCTGTGCATTATGGGAAAGGTCACCTTCACTTTGCTTACATCTGGATAAAATATTAAACCAAGAATATAATTTCTTGGCATCTTTAATTTATAGTATAACCAAGTGAAAAAACTTTCAACACTATCTCTAATCCAGGGTGTTTTAGTAATAAGGTGTGATACCTTTTGACTACTTGTATATGGAAATGATTATGGAGAATGATCGTGATGGATCATGAAGAATTTGACCATCAAAAGCTGAGAAAGGGGTATTTATTTTCAAGTACTGAGTATTGATTCTAACCTTTATTTTCAAGTACTGAGTATTGATTCTAACCTTTATTTTCAAGTACTGAGTATTGATTCTAACCTACATGCTTATTAATTATTTTCAGAGTTGCTGCTGTGTCTTATGGCATCACTAGTCCTGTAAGTCAGATAATGTTTCAGAGCAAATCAGAATTTAAAAACACACTAATGTAATTAGTTATATGCATAGATCTAATTTTATTTTATTGGATTTTCAAAAACATTTGTTTATAATGGCACAGAAGAAATTTGTTTGCTTTTTTTTTTCAAGAAAAAAAAAAGTTTTTTAAAAGTGATTGATATTACAATTGGTGAAAAAATGTAGTGAAACATGGTATTATTAATAATAATAAATGGTTTTCTATAGATTATAAAATGCATAATTTTTTTCTTCCCAGATTGATAACCATACTAATACATGAGTGAATCCCTCACTTTACAGTTTTGAATAACACACTTTTCAAATTAACACTGTTAATAAATTAATACCACAATTTGTTTAGCATGGGTTAAAAATTTTGGTCCACATAAAACTTCTCAGACTGCCCTTCAGGTGAGGTGTAGCTTTATGGTATCACTAAATACAGTATAGAGACAATTAGAATATGTACTATATTTAGCAACAATTGGTGTAATTAAAAATAACCAGAATGAAAATGACCTTGCATAATAAAAAACACGCTTTCGCCCTCCCACATTCATACACATTATGCTGCATACATGCAAGCAAAACAGTTTTATTGTAGCAACAAACACAGTAAATACATTATCCTAACATCTTCTTTCAAATTTTCAGTTGCACAGAATACATGGTAACCTGTTTATAATGCAGTCATTGGTATAGAAACCAAACAATTTATATAAAGCAATAAATATAACTTGAATCAAGAACTGCATTTGAAATTTTCTATATCATTAAGACAGTTCACAAATGACATTACAAATAAGATTGAACCTAAAACATTCAAACTAGCATGCCATATACTGTATACTGAAAATGTAAAAATGCACCCATCCACCCTATGTGGAAGGACACAATCTACTATCACGCAAATTCCCAGTTGAAGCAAAATATGCAAAGGCACAATCCCTTTCTCAACTAGCAATCCAACAAACTACCTTGTTCAAATATTTTTATAATGTTCTTTTAAATACATATATAAAATTATGAAAACATGTTATGCAGCATTTAATAAACTTCGAAGTAGTAAAGATTTTGAAAGCCCAAGGATGTTACATTTTTTCATTGCTTGTTATATTCTATTAACACATTTTCAAAGGATAAAGTACCCTTGTAAAGCAAATAATTCCTGTAATTAACATATTTGCTTAACATTGGTTTTATATAAGGTTAAAATTAGCCACAGCATTAACAAAAGCTTATAATTTGAACAGATCCAGAAATAAACATGTGACTATGATATTGGAAGTTTTTTTTCCTTCCCCACACCCACTTGGCTAGCCTATAATAAATTTAGTTTAATCCTTTATCCAAGTGTAAGCAAACAAACAAACTTCGTGCCTGGAGTATTTTCAGGACTGAGGCAACTCATGGTAAAAGGGACTAAGCTCTAATCACTTGTCTTAGTATCTCCCATAATGCATAATGCTATGCATTAAGGGAAAGGTCACCACCCAGACTGGTTTTGACCTTTATTGAGGTCTTGTCAGTGGAAGTCATATTTACCTATATGAGTTGCCAAAAGGTGTCTCACCTTATTATTAAATTACTCTGGATTAGAGAAAGATGTTGGAGGTTTTCTTTTCCACTTGGTTAGACTATAATAAATTTCGTTTAATCCTTTATCCAAGTCTAAGCAAACAAAGTTTGTGCCTGAAGTATCTTCAGGACTGAGGCAACTAGTAGTAAAAGTGGACTAAGCTCTAATCACTTGTCTTAATATCTCCCATAATGCAAAGCACATCTCCTTGCAGACATGTATAATGTTATACATTAAAGGAAGGGCCACTACCCAGACCGGTTTCGTTAGTGGGAGCCAGACCGAGAAAATAAAAACTCATCTTTCTCTAATCTAGAGTAATTTAATAATAAGGTGAGACAACTTTTGGCAATTCATATAGGTAAATATGACTTCTCCATTACTTCCACCTTAGTACCACTACCTCTGGGTTTGGCTCCCACTGACGAGACCTCAATAAAGGTCGAAACCGGTCTGGGTAGTGACTAAGGGAAGGGTCACTACCCAGACCGGTAGTGACCCTTCATTATGTTGCCTATATATATTAGGCAGTATAATGCAAGGAGATGTGCTTTGCATTATGGGAGAAAACTAAGGCAAGTGATGAGAGCTTAGTTCATCTTTACCACAAGTTGCCTCAGTCCTGAAGATACTTCAGGAGCAAACTTTGTTTGCTTACACTTGGATAAAGGATTAAACTAAATTTATTATAATCTAACCAAGTGGGAAAAAAACCTCCAACATCTTTCTCTAATCCAGAGTAATTTACTAATAAGGTCACCTTTTGGCAGCTTGTATAAGTAAATATGACTTCTCCATTACTTCCACCTTAGTATGACTGCCTCTGGGTATGGCTCCCACTGACGAGACCTCAATAAAAGTTAAAACCGGTCTGGGTAGTGGCCCTTCCCTTAATGCATAGCATTATACATGTCTGCAAGATATGCTTTGCATTATGGGAGATACTAAGACAAGTGATGAGAGCTTAGTCCACCTTTACCATGAGTTGCCTTAGTCCTGAAGATACTTCAGGCGAAAACTTTGTTTGCTTACATTTGGATGAAGGATTAAACTAAATTTATTATGTGACTATGATATATTAGGCAACTATGGCAGAATACACCCAGGCTAACATATAACAAGTTAGATATCTACTTAACTAGTGTGCCAGCACAAAAAGTTTTTCAGGGCCCAATTATAATCGTTGTTTTATACAACACACACCCCATTCAAATACCAATGAAGCATAATGCACATGCCACTGGTATAGATGCAACGTAAATGTTATTAATACAATGGATGGATAAAAAAATTTTTCCTCACCTGCACAGTCTTCCCTAAATAATCTCCTCTTCTTTCTCTCTCAATTACATGCTGATAAATTTTTCCTGTTGTGATGTTATTGTCACGGTGCAACGTCACATCAAGAAATCTTTCATAATTTCCCAGATCTAAATCAACTTCACCCCCATCATCCAGTACAAATACTTCACCTATTTGTTAATTAAAAATAAATAAATAAAACGAGAAAGAGATAATAAAAGTACGTGAAAGTTATAATAAACATTTTATATACCTGACTTTGTAACTTGTATATACTAAATGTATGGAAAGTATGTATGGTAATCCCATTGCACAAGTGTGGCGCAAAGACTGGTGTCCAACTATCGACCAATCAGTATCTCAGGAGTGGTGGTGAAGATTTCGGAAAAATTGGCTAGGGCTCGTAATTCAGAAATGGGTTGATGGTGAATCACTACTTTGCAATGAACAGCATGGATTTAATAAGGGAAGATCATGTATTAACAACAACTCGTTCATTTTATAACAATGTTACCATTGAACTAAACAAGGGGGAAATTGATACACGATGATACTCACTTAGATTATTGTGCAGAGGATTTTGTGGGAGATCCATTGGGAGAAGTGGAAACTTTTACACAGATCTTTATATAAATATGAACATTTATATAAAGAAAGTGCTGAAGCCCTACTACACAGACCAAATTTAAACCACAACGATGTTTTTACTATTCCTAAAGTATGGGAAATTGTCATACAAAATTGTATAAAATAATCTTTATATATATATATATATATATATACACACATACATACACACACACACACATTTTATTTATTTATTTTTTTTTTTTTCAGTTATATTTAATTTACTTCTATAACATGTTACTGCACGCATATTGAGATTCCATTGTAATCATGCGCCCTAAATGTATGTTATTCCTAGCATTGTTTGAACTTCTGTACTGATGACTATTTAATTCGTAAATATTTCATCCCAAGATACTTGGGATGAAATATTTACGAATTAAATAGTCATTACTGTGGTTATTACGTGTGTTTTTAGTGATGAATTCACCACAGGTTTTGTTTTATATATATATATATATATATATATAATGAAAAATAAAATATAATAATAAAAAAAAAAGATAAGGATGTCATTTTGCATCTTTACAAGGCCTTGATAAGACCTCACTTGGACTACTGTGCAAGTGAGGTCTTCTGGTTTCTGTTGCAATTCTGATACATTAGAGAGAGAGTGTGCAAAGGAGTGTTTAAAAATGATATCAGGATTGTAGAATACTAATTATGAGAATTCGTAGACTGCAGACACTAGCAAACAGGAAAAAAGAGGGGTGATATGATTGAGACTTACAAACTTCTGAAAGGGTTATACAGGATTTCAGTTGCTGGAATTTTTCATTTCATGGAGAGTAGGAAAGGACAAGATGGCATCCTTGGAAGCGGAGAATAAATTCTGCCAAGAAGGGGGGGTGGGGGCTAGCTTTTCTCTCATAGGATGATGCGTGACTGGAATGGATTGCCATTGGATGTGGTATGTGCAAGCAGCATGAATGAATTCAAGAATAAGTATGACAGCTGGTGTGTGTAGTATGTGGCCTCCCTCGACGAATCCCTGACTCCCTGGTGATCTCTCTTAAACACTCTCTGATACTATACTCAAATCTAACACTCTTTGATATCCAGTTCCTGCTGTCTGCTTGGGAAAGCTTCTCGCAACAGCTCGATAAATTCAGTTTCATTCTTCTCATGAGATTTTCTGATACAATGTTTGGATAATTAAAGTCCCCCATTATGATTACTCTTTTTGCACCCATCATCTTTATTTGGTGATGCATTTCTTCATCACTAGCAAGCGATCCACCAGGTCTGTAACCACATCCCACTATGTGTTTGATCTTTTTAGATTCCACCTTACACCATATGGCTTCAAACTCACTGCCACATGAAACTGTTACCATATTTCCCCGAAAATAAGCCCTAGCATGATTTTTCAGGATGCTCGTAATATAAGCCCCAGTTAAGATCATCAGCCAAACGGACGCATTTAGTATGTCTGTTGCAACACATGATGGACATATTGAATTATAAAATAATAATATTAATATATAACTAAATATAAATAAATAATATGATTGACATTAATACTTAAAATAAATGATAATATAAATTATAATTAAGTATTTGTAAATACCAAAGTGGTCGCCTTTGGACGAGAGGTAAACTGCTATGTAAACAGATGAATTAAAGATTTATTGCCGAATGATCAAACGGAGTACAGACACAACGCACAAATAACAATTGTTGTATATGAAAAAATAAGACATCTCCTGAAAATAAGCCCTAATGCGTCTTTTGGAGCAAAAATAAATATAAGACCAGGTCTTATTTTGGGGAAAACATGGTACTAGCATTACAATCATAGGTCTCAACACTAACCGGATTCAAGTCATCTGATATTATTAGTAGCACACCTCTCCTCTCCATCATGTCTATCCGTGTGAAAAATACTGTTATCTTCACACTCAATACCAGTTTATGTCTGATTCTGACAGTCAGATCTCACTAATGTCTACTATTTGGGGTCCCAACAAACTCTACCCCTATGTTTCTGATACTCCTAGCATTTGTGTACAAAAGCAAAAATGTTGTGGACAAGGCGAAGGCATATCAAGACCTTTATGATCAATTAGAAACAAAGGAAGGACAGGGAAAGCATTATCGATTGGCAAAATGTAGAAATAAGGCATCAAAGGACACCGTACATGTGAGGCAGATCAGACTCTGGAGGAAGGGTATTAAGAAGGGATGTGGATATGAGAAACAGATGGAGAATATACTTTGAAGGGCTTTTGAATGAAGAAAATGCAAGGACTCGCAGAGGTGGGGAGCCTTATGAGAGGATGGTGCAGAACATTAATAGAGTGGAAGTGAAGGAGGCCATAAAGTGGATGAAGAATGAAAAATTGGTGGGCCCTGACAGGATCCCAGTGGAGGCATGGAAGGCACTGGGGAAGAGGGAATTGACCTGCTGTGGGACCTGTTAATAAAAGTTTGTCAACAGGAAAATATACCCGAGGAATGGAGGGAAAGTACTCTTGTCCTCATCTACAAGACTAAAGGGGATGCACAAGACTGTAAGAATTATAGAGGAATAAAGTTGATGTCCCACACAATGAAAATCCTTGAGAGGGTTCTTGATGGAAGACTGAGGAAGGAGATGGAGATTGCAAAGGAACAATTTGGCTTCATGCCTGGTCGATAGATGACAGATGCCATCTTTGGATTACGACAGATGATGGAAAAGTTTCAAGAGAAGCAAGAGGAGCTACATCTGGTATTTATTGATCTGGAGAAAGCATATGACAGAGTGCCAAGGCAAGAAGTCTGGAGGTGTTTGAGGGAGAAGAAGGTACCAGAGAAATATGTCAGGCTGGAGCAGGAGATGTACAGAAATGTGAAGACAAGAGTTCAGACCTGCCTGGGAGAGACAAAGTTTTCCAGTGACAGTTGGCTTGCATCAAGGGTCAGCATTAAGTCCATTCCTGTTTAATATTCTGATGGAGGTGGTGACGAAGGAAGTGAGAGAAGACGTGCCTTGGACTATGTTGTATGAAAATGACATCGTGGTCTGTGCAGAATCAAGAGAAGAAGTGGCAGCTAAACTGGAAAGCTGAAGGAAAGTACTGGAAGAGAGAGGTATGAGACTGAGCAGAAGTAGGACAGAGTATATGTGGTGCAAAGTGGATCGCAGCCAGGAGACAGATCTGGAGCTGGAAGAAAATGTCATCAGGAAGGTCAGTGACTTTAGATACTTAGGTTCAACAATGAAAGTGGATGGTGAGGCTGAGAAGGAAGTGAGATGCAGGATACAAGCAGGATGGAGGAACTGGAGAGAGAGAGAGAGAGATGGCTGGAGTGCTATGTGATAAGAGGGTGCCAATCAATCTAAAGGCAAAATCTACAGGACAGTAGTGAGACTGGCTATGACGTATGCTATGGAAACTGTGGCCCTGAGGAAAAATAACATCAGCAGGATGGAGGTAGTGGAGATGAGAATGCTTAGGTGGATGTGTGGTATGACCAGAAAGGATCGTCTGAGAAATGACTATGTAAGGGGAACGGTGAAAGTTACGAACTTAGGAGCAAAGATACAGGAGGCAAGGTTAAGATGGTTTGGTCATGTGATGAGGAGGGAGGAAGAGTATGTGGGAAGAAGTCATGCAGATGGATGTGCAGGGGAGGAGGAAGCACGGGCGGCCAAAGAAGAGATGGAGGGAGATGGTGGAGGAGGACTTGAGGATGAAGAACTTGGATGTGGCTACAGCCCAAGACAGGAGGTTGTGGAGGAGACTCACCACAAACAGTGACCCTACTTAAGTGGGAAAAGCTACAGAAGAAGAAGAAGATGGGTACCAGCTGGTGGCAAACAGTCTCATTCTTAACTGAGTCCCCTTCTGATGCTTTGATCAAATTTAACATTCTTTAACCTCAAGTTCCCTGTTTCATATGTTGCTTGAGCTTTCTCGAGTTGTCTTGCAAGAGCTCAATAAATTTGTTTCCATTCTTGTGATTTCTCTGCTATGCAATCAATGCTTGGATAATTAAGTCACTCATAATGATTACTCATTTAGTATCCATTGCAGTAATTTGCTATGCATTTCAAATGCAAATTTTGCAATTTCATTGTCCTCAGCAGCTGAACTGCCATGTCTGTAGCAATACCCCACCATATATTTCATTCTGTTAGCCTGGACTTCAAGTAGATAGCCTCAAAAGATATTATTACTATGACTGTCTTCATGTGGACAGTCCTTGTAATAAATGGACTCAAATGTTCAGATATCATTATTGAATCTGCATAGAACCAACACAACAAGTAAAACATTTCATCTATTTAGGCACAATTTTTAGTGAAGATGGCAAATTAAATATGGAAAAAGAAAACAGAAGTAGTAAAACGAGTACAGTAGGAAGTCAGCTGAATAAATTTATATGGAATAAGAAAGAAAATAGTCAAAACATGAAATTAACTGTATACAAGACAGTATTCAAACCAATTTTAACTTATGGATCTGAGAACCTGGGTTAGAAATAAAACAAACAATTGATCAAAGACTTGGAGACCTCTGATATGAGAGTTCTGAGCAAGATTAGTGCAGTGAACAGATGGCAGTATATCAAAAATGAAGATATTAGAAAAGAGCTTACCATTGTTAGTGTCTAACTAACAATGTGTTAGTAGAACTAATCTCAGATGGTATAGTCACTTAAACAGAATGGAAGAGGAAAGATTAGCGAAACAAGTATTCTCTGCCAGGTTGGTCAAGGAAAAGACCGAGAGGAAGATCAAGATGTAGATGGATTAATACAACATAAAGCACTTTAAAAGACAGAAATATAAGATCTGATAATATTGGACAGATAGCAGATTAATTTCCAGGAAAATTGTTGATCGGAAGTTAGCAATGGTGTAACTTTTTCATGTAGCACCATAATTATCCTGAACGCCACCTGAAGGTACACATCAGGAATGTGATTATGATTTAATAGGAATGTTATAAAGGAACCTGACATTGTTTAGTATTTGAGAACATGTGAGTAGAGCTAATCTAAGGTGGGATGATCACTTAAACAGGATGAAAGAAGTTTTTTTTGTCAGGATTACAGGAAAAAAGACCAATATCTAGGTGGATCGATATTGCAAAAAAGTGACTAAGAAATTCAAAACATTAACAAATAATAGATTAATCTGGATCAGAATTTTCAACGAGAGGTTAGTAATGATTTAAACTTTTCATGTAATACAATTATAATTATATATCAGTGGCGAATATTCCGGGTGTGCTAGGTGTACAGTGCTCACCCACGAAATATCAGTATCACCAATATTATATTTTTGCATTTATTCCAGTTAAAGACTCCCCCAATCGTTTGCAGACTTTACGCGATTCCTAAAATTGAACACAATATACTAATGCTTTTGTCCTCTTTATGAGGGTAATAAAGCATTAGTGCGTCACATTCGCGTTAACACGTTCATTGCCAAGCTGAAAATTGGAATTTCGTGTGGTGGCCAAATTTTTTTTATTTTTTTATTTAGTTTTTATTGTCCTCAAAATAAGTTAAATATATTATTTATATGCTTTTATTATTATGTACATAGGATTTATGTACATAATAATAAAATTTATGTACACTGTGCGCACTGGCTAACATAAACAATAGACAATGGCTGGCAGCCATCCCCGCTCCACGAAAGTAGATCCCTTCCCTAGTGGCCAATATAAATATTACGCGCCGTTTCGCTGTGGCCACTATACTATTCCGCTTAGAAACTTGATAGCGACGTCCATGCGATAACACGTGATCGGCCGTCTGGTGAGAACTCGCATCACACGTTATCGCGTGATTGGCAATGAACGTGTTAATAGCCCAGGTGTGCTTTCAAAATGCATACACCTTTGAGCTCTTCAAAAAGATGTAAAGAGGATGCAGCAGGTCAAATTCTTAGCGTTTTAGTATTTTTAAACTACTGAGAAGGTGAGGCTGGGTGAGCTAAAATGATTTGATTGGTTATTGTGTCAACTAATCCAATTGAATGTTGTCACTTGTCATGAGTTGAGCGCCTTCTGTATCCAATGGCTGTATTACAAACAGCTGTTACACGTTTTCTCGAACTGAAAATTTGAAAGTGGATGTTAGGAGAAAAATGCAAATTGTTTTTTCTTTTGCTTTATGCAGTATAGCATCTGTTGAGGTTGCAAAGTTTTTAATGGTATAGACAGTTTTATTCTAGTCTTCCGAAACAGACAGTAAACAAATATCTATTCCTGAATAAAAATGAATATTCTGTGTATTATAAGACATTCTTGATCTACAACAAAAAACAGTATATGTGAGATTGATAAGACAGAACCACTGATACTAAAAAAATTGAAAAAACTAATGAATGTAGGATTCCCAAAAGTGTGCATAATTCTGATAATGATCAGATGTTATGTATACTGAGTCTCAGCAAACAAAATAAAATTCTTGGAAAACGGAGCGAAATATACACAAACCAGAGAAACACACATAACATATGCAACAAATTTTATGAGATGATTGCTGCTCCACCAAACCATATTTATTCCTGCAATATTCTCTCTCTCTCTCTTCATAATTTTTTTTAATTATGCCATCATAAATTCACTTATTCATGTTTAGACTTTATAGGATCATACCATTCGCTCTACCCAGCAACTTATAGGACACACACATCACAAATGAGAATTATTAATAATTCGTTTACCATTAATGAAAGTGTTTCTACTTGCACTTATTCTTTCCTATTCTTACATGTCTTATAAATGATGGTTCACATATTTTCATCTTTGAGTATTTCAAATATACCAACCAAATATAGCATTCACCTTCATTGTTGTTTTGTAATAATTTCTAAAACAAACAGATTGTTCCCCCGACTCTATGCAGAAGTATTCAAAGCTATCTTGCAATTAATTGCATTGGACCAATTAAGAGCGCTGATGCACTGTGCACTCTCAAAACTTTCATACATCGATAAGAATGCAATCACACAGTCATGGGCATCCACAGAGGGAGGGGGAAAATGGGATTGAGTAAAAAATTCCACAAACGATAATTGTGAAAGCGATTGAGATAAGTAATCTTACACCCATGATCCTGGGACGCTATGTCTTAAAATTTTATTATGGTTGGCATGTTTCAGCCCACGGTGGGGTAGCCATAGAACGTTTTATTGCAGCAGTGAAACATGTGTTCCTGTTTTTGGTTCATCTTTTTTTGATTTGTGAAAATAATTGATGGAGGAATGGAGACAAATTCCACCTGATGTCTACAGCAAATTGGTGGAAAGGGCAGGAGGTGATCCACCTAAGCATTCCTCAAAGGGCAGGAGGTGATCAAAGCCAAAGGTGGACATACCCGATTTTAGGGTTCACCTGCTGGTATCAATTGTAAATTGTTAAAGTGTACAGACAATTATTGGTAGATAGTGTAAATCAGGAATTTGATTATGTATATATATATAGAGAGTGGCCAACCAGGCTGTCCTTGTTGACAGCGTAAGATAGCATTTCTCTTCAACAACATTATGCATCTGAATCTCACTGAAGGCATTCACATATCTGAATGTCTTTAGAGATGGTAGATGAATTTCATTACCTAGTTCAAGACTACCACCATGCTTACTGGATGTATGAAGTGGCTTGCAAAATTTCCATATTTGGTCTCCTGAGAAATGGGTTCTGGATTATCTAACCTTGTCCTATGCATAGTAAGAATGTACAAGTTCACCACCTTTCATGGATAGCAATTGCATGCATACGCACACACATATATATACGAGTGTGGTCTGAAAACTTCTCAGCCTCGACCGTAGATGGTAACACCATCGCCAAGATTTTGTTTTTTCTAAGTTGGTACATCTGTCATAAGCATCCATGTGAAATTGCAAGTCATTCTATCAAGCAGTTTGTTTTATACAGCTGTCTGAAGCAAAAGTGTTGTCTGTATCCTTTGAAATGGATAAAATTGAGTATTGTGCAGTTATAAAATGCTTTGTAAAAGAAGGTTTAACAGCAAAAGAAATTCATTCGAAGTTCATAAGTTTATGAGCACTCTTCTCTTTTGTTTTCGACAATTAAGAAATGGACTGCCAAGTTCAAACATTGCAGTACCAGCCTTGAAGATGATCCACGTGAAGGACATCCAGAAATCATTGATCAGCACGATATGGTATTGGATGACTGGCAAGTCAAAGTGCGTGAAACTGCTGAGACTATAGGCATTTCAGAAGAACATGTAGGATATATTTTGCGTGAAGAATTGCATATGAAAAAGCAAGATGGGTGCCTTGCTCACAGCACATCAAAAATGCACTCATATGAAAATCTCTGAACAGTGCTTGGAGCGTTTTAACAAGAATAAAACTGATTTTGTGCATCGCTTTATTACTATGCATGAGACTTGGATTCGCCATTACCCACCAGAATCCAAACAGCAGTCGAAACAGTGAACAGAAGCCAGTTGTTCAGTGCCAAAGAAGACAAAGTTAGTTCCATCAGCAGGAAAAGTCATGGCATCGGTGTTATGAGATGCTAAAGGCATTTTGTTTATTATCTTGAAATGGGTAAAACAATAATCAGGTCCGATTTTTTTGATTTTTAACCAGACTAGACAAAAAAATATGAGAAAAAACTCAGTTTGAAGAAGAAAAAAATCATCTTTCATCTGGACAATGCACCTGCTCACAAAAGTGTCTGGGAAAATTAAGGGATCCTCACTATCAATTGTTGGAACATCCACCCTATTCCTCAGATTTAGCTAACTCTGACTTCTATCTCTTCCCAAAATTAAAATTTCTTCCTCGCTGCTTTTCTTCAAATCAAGAGGCAATTGCAGCTACAGATGGGTATTTTGCAGATCTTACTGATGACTACAGGGATGGGATAATGGCGCTGGAATAAATGTATTACACCCTCTGTTCAAAACGAAACCGAACTTTTTGATAGAAATAAAACACAGGCCAATTATACTTATTCAAATAATTTATTTCAATCAATATACTCTCCCTCAGCTTCAATACAGCGTTTGGCACGATCAATTAATTCATTAAATGATTTTTTTTATACCGGTTTTTGGGATACTGTTGAGGATTGTGGTTACTGCCGGTTGAATGAAATCCTTTCATCAGCAAATGAAGTTGGGGAAGAAAAGAAGTCACAGGGTGCTAAATCAGGTGAATACGGCGAGTGACCCAACACACAAACTTGGTTTTTGCTCAAAAACTCTCTCACAATGAGATGGTGTATTATCGTAAAAGTGACTAGCTGCCTGCATCACAATATTCATGCCGTACACGACGAATTCTCCCTATCAATCGCTTCATAACTTTGAGATAAAACTCACCATTGATCGTTTGGCCAGGCAGGATGAATTCTTTGTGGATAAGCCCTTAGAATAGTAGAAAAAAATCAGCATTGTCTTTACTTTTGACTTCTCCAAGAGACTTTTTTTTCGGATGCCTCTCCTCTGGTGGTCTCTACTCAGAACTCTGGTGCTTTGTTTGAGGCTCATATGCAAAACACCATGTTTCGTCACCAGTAACAATCATTTCAAGGAAGTTTGAGTACTTACGAACGGTCATCACATGTTCCCCACAAGTTGACCTTGGTCGTCGGTCAACTTCTGGGGAACAAATCGCAAATTCAATTTACGAAATCCCAAACTCTCAGTCAAAATGTTGTGCACGGTTGATTTTAGAATCCCCAATTCATCTTCAATCAATCTCACAGACAATTTTGGGTTTTCTTTGATGAAATCATGCACTTTTTGGATGTTAACTTCGCTCAGTCCAGTTTTTGGACGGCCCAGCTTTTCATCTTCCTCAAGCATCTCAACCACTTTGAAATCGCTTAAACCACTGATAAACTTGAGTACAGGGTAAGCATTCATCATCGTATGCTTTTTGAAACATTTGATGCGTTTCGGTAAAACGTTTACGTTTACCAAGTTTAACACAAAGTCAATCGCAGCTCTCTGTTTGAAACTCATTTTCCGACCACTCGTCAAAACACAATGTCACTCTTGGCACTATAACTTGGCTTCTAATGAAACAAATGTCATAAACAGTTGACACAACACTAATGAAGGTTGCTGCTTTCGACAACAAAAAGATACAACAGGTGGTGCTCCTAGTTTATTCTATTTT
This sequence comes from Typopeltis vanoorti, assembly GCF_054136105.1. Classification (NCBI taxonomy): domain Eukaryota; kingdom Metazoa; phylum Arthropoda; class Arachnida; order Uropygi; family Thelyphonidae; genus Typopeltis; species Typopeltis vanoorti. Next base: position 24,474,867 of record NC_143562.1, on the reverse strand, counting down.
TGAAAAGTTCAGTTTCTTTTTGGACAGAGGGTGTAGTCTTAAGGAAGATTATGCTGAAAAATAAAAATAATTTTTAAATTATAAATTCGTTTTTTTGTTAGGCCGAGAACTTTTCAGACCACCCTCACATATATATATATACATATATATATATATATATTAAAAAAAATGAAAAAAAAAAAAAACTCTTTTATATGAATAGTTTTATCTTTATATATAAGAGAGTAGCCCATAATTCATGGAACATTCCATTCCATGGAATGAAAGCCTCATATGTGATGTGGCTTTTCGTAACTAATAAATTCTGTAATGTTAAAAAAACTTATGCAGTTACTTTGCAAGACAAGACTCTTTCTATGGCATGTTCAATGACTTATGGGTCACCCTGTATGTATGTGTATATAAAAGATCAAAATGCAGAAAATGTGTCATAAATAAGAATATGATAATCACAATTCACTCAAAAGATTTCTAATATATGTAATATGAGAAATGTATTAATAGTATTATGAGAAATAAATATAATATGAGAAATAAAAGTATTTCTCATATTACAATAGTTTAATATTCTTACCATGTTCATATGGAGAGAAAGTTCCAGCATCTATATTTATATATGGATCTATTTTAATAGAGGTTACTCTAAGTCCACATGCTTTCAGAAGCGTTCCAATGCTACTTGTAATGACTCCTTTTCCAATGCCACTAATAACACCACCTGTCACTAGAATGTACTTCATTTTTACTGGTATAAGAGAAGATGAACACTGCTATAGTGAAATGGATAAAAAATAAATTGCTGTAGAAGCAAATCAACACAGGTAAGCGAGCATAAATAATAAAAATATAAAACTGAAATGAACTCCAGATGTATCGTAGCCCATCTTATCATAATTGGCATCTAGCATTTATCCTATATATTAAAATTGGCAAGAAAAGTTGAATGATGCCACCTAGAAATCTTTTTTCAGTTTTCAGTGTCAAATATGAATATTTATTACTATTATGTATGCTTTACTTCATTATATAGCAAATAATAAAATATAAACTATGATATCAGCAAATTAACAGATACTTAACGGGTTTTTTTTAATACTGTTTTGGACAATATTAAAAGGTAGTTGATGGAGAGATTATTCCGCACTAGTCCAGTAGGACTGTGACTAGCAGCATGCCACAGGGCTCTGTTCTTGGGCTACTACTATTTAATTTGTACATTAACGATATAGGAAAGGATCCGAGAACTATTTAGCTTGCAGATGATGCAAAATTGGGTAGAGCAATAGTTAATAAGGATGATGTTAAAATTTTGCAGGATGATTTGGATAGACTGGTAGTACTGCAAAAGGAGAATAAATGTCAGTTCTACAAAGTGCAAAGTAAGGCATTTTTTTGGGGGGGGGGGGTGAAAAGATTACCAGTTTTGTATCACACTGATGAAACTGTACTCCAGGAAATTGATGAAGTCAGTGATTTGAATAGGGAGTTAAAGTTTTAGAGAGCATATTGCAAAAGTTGTTATTAAAGCTGCTCACTGGATTATATAGTTACTGAAGAATACTCTGATGAGCAGAGACAAGTAGGTTACTGCACCTCTTTATAGAACTTTGATAAGATCCTATCTTGACTACTGTGCACAGACCTCGTCACCTGGGTGTCTTAAGGATGAGGTAGAGAGGATCCAGAGGGAAGTGACCAAGACAGTATCAGGTCTATTGAATGAACCTGATGAGGAGAGATTAAAGATTTATGGGTTACAAAAACAATTTAAGACATAAAAATAACTGAAGGATTTTTACAAGATTAATACAGAGGAAATTTTTCCGAACAGAACTGATGGTGGGAGAACTAGGAGCCATCCTTGGAAACTGAACTAGTTAGCAAGGTATTAGGATTAATCTTTTTGCTTAGAAAGAGGTGAATTAGTTAAATAGGTTGCCATGACTGAATGAGTTCAAAGCAAAGTATGACAGATATTGTGCAAATGTTGGATAGTGCTGACATGATGTTTAATGGCCTCCTTGGATAAGTCTAAGGACTCCATGGAGTTGCCCATATAATAATGATAATAACAATTATTTTTCCTTTGCTGCATTTCTAATAAGTCAATAACCTTCAGAACACTTATTTTGCTCTTCGCTATGCAACAGCAAAGGAAGAAAAATAATGATTCACTTCATGGAAAATAACATACAATTGTTGTTCATCATGTGATGCAATGATCAAAAATTAGATAAAGAACCAATAACACAAAAAATCCATTTTTCAATTATGTTTAAGATATATGTAAATCTATCTATCTATCTATACGCACACACACACACAAATATATATATATATATATATATATATATATTGTTAGTTATATATTTACCTACCATTATTCTTTACTGCAACAAGGAAATATAAACACACTTCCTAGACTAATGACAGAGATAAAATTTTAGTGAAGAACCTGGCGTTTCAAAATCACTTGTTGCATTAATTAAAAAAAAAAAAAAGAAAGAAAGAAAAGCAAAAAAAGATCAAACATGAACCAGCTACAACAATCTCATTAAGGAATATTTCCATAGATAATGTCAAGTAAAAAAATCAGTGAAGAAAAAAATTCTTGGACCTAGATTGGGTCCAAGAAATCTGGTTTTCTTCCACATAGATCTTCAACACAAAAGGTCTATTGATTCTGAGCTATTTTGAAGACTAACAATATATTTAGCTTTTTTCCCCCAGTCTCTCAGTAATTATCTGAAAATGCTTTTGGCTTGATATTCACCAATAAAATAGTATTTAACCACATTAAGAAATTCTCAAACAACCAACAATTTAATATATGCTGAAATATCATTTTGTAAATATTTAAAATGCAAAAATTCACTATGTATTTATTGTTTATTGCACAAAGTTCATTATCATCTTAGTACAAACTAAAAACATTACAATATCAAGTAGAAAAGATAACTATTAAAATAATCACCGAAGACATGAAATGCAATCAGGTATCTTCATACCTAATTGCATTTCATGTCTTTGGTGATTCAGTTACCATTTGAGTTCAAAGAAATAAATCAGCATCATCCTTCTACAAAGTAAGGCAAAATCAAACCTCCAGTTTATTCATCTCCACAGAGTAACATATTTATCTCATTAACTCAGCATTGGGTTAATGAGATAATTAACTCAGCATTAAATCAACTCAGAAATTGGGTAATAACCATGATTTTCATGGTTATTAACATAGCTATTCACTGTTTACTAATTTCATTGTATACCTAAGATTCAAAATAAAGCACATCCAAGGTTCTATGTTCTGTAAATCTACAAGCTTTCATTTATTTTATAACTTTCCTGCACTCTCCAAACTCTAGAAGGATATCAAATTTTTTGCTCTTGTGGACTATCATATTATAAGTCACAGGTGAAGATGAACAAGCACATACAAGAAAGGGGGGGGGGGGGATTCAGATACATAAAATACCAATAAGAAAGACAATTGGGATATTTCTTCTAGGCAGAGAATCCATTGGGGGAGGAGAGATTTGCATAAATACTATTTTCTACTAGAAAGACTATACAAAGAAAGCTGATTCATCAACCAAACCTAAATAAGGATGACACTGCATCAATCTGCCTAGCTTTTGGGAAGCAAATTTACTAACCACCCTCTCACATTTGTGACCTCTCTATGCATATATTCATAATTAACTGTTTTATTCTTTGAACTCTAATGAGAGTTCTCATGGCTGGAAGCATGCACATCTTTAGAGTTATTTTAACTATTATCTTATTCCACTCGTTTATAATCGTTACGGTTTTAATTTTCACTGGAGACGATCAGAAAAGACGGTTGAAAATTTTGCAATAAACATCACATAAATCTTACATTTTAAATCTTGACTGAATCCTAATTAAGTTCTTTCAACACGGATACCATTATATTTGATATGCGAGGTTGCTGTTTATGAAATATATTATTAAATGTTATACAATTTATTTAGCAATTCAGTATTTAGTTATGGTGAATTTTAAATTATCATTGCAAATTGTTCTTTCGTTAATTGAAAATAATAATTATTAGTATATACATAAACATACCTTGCTAACTCTGAACAGCGGGAGAAAGAATTTCAGCATCGTATGCAATATATAATCAACTGCTATAATAAATATACTTAAACAATCTGATTTACAGTGTAGCAAGTTTAAGTGACTTTCTCTTGAACAGTTCCTATATATATGTGGGTATCAACTAATGAAAAACATTCAGTTGATGAGATGAGTATTTTGCAACAATATGCAGTCTACAAAAAAGAGCCAAATATTAGCACTTCGATTAATGACTCACCGGCGACATCTTGAACAGCACTCTTTTACTATATCTGCTTTTAAAAATACTCTCAAAATTGGCGCGAGTATGAAAACCGGCTTTGTTAACCTTGCTGAAAGATGGTGATAAGAAACTTAATTTTATGATAACGGTAAAAAACGTATTATATATATTCAACTAGATAACTGAAAATCTTCGCTGAAGAGTCTCATATTCAATAATTCATGTAAATATAGATATCACACAAATTAATTCAGTTCGCAATTATGTAGATGAGAAAATGTTTCTACATTTGGAGGAAAAATTTATTATTATATATTTACTTATTAGAATTTTAAAGATTTCTAAAGAAAGTGCATTCAGAAATTAAATTTACAAATATCAAATATTGTTTCGGGTAAACGATCTCACTGATTTCGCTTGATAAAACTTCCGTAACTTACCCAGTAGCAATATACTAAAAACAATTCGTAAAGCGTGGCACTAAACTACCGCATGCTTTTTTTTCGGTATTGAATCATCCTCATTTAGTGGAGAAAAAAAAAAAGTACATTAGTGATCAATGCGACCTCTATATTTATTGGTCCTTTATTCGGTGATCATACTTTACATGGATGTACTAAAATTATTCAAATATGTCGCCTATTTCAAATTGCGGTATTTGTTTGGAACTGGAACTTCGATTATTGAGAGATGTTTGGAACTGGAACTCCGATTATTGCGAGATGATTGTAACACCTTATGAAACAAAAATGTAGTGTCCATAAGTCGCAAATATTATATCGACTTCCTATGGACAGCACTCCTATATTCACATAAGAATTAATAAAATATAAATATAGATATCTTCATCCTGTTGCTAACAGTTTGGAAAGTGATCGAGAGCATACAAAAATTCATTTTGATGGTATCTACTGCCTTCGTATTGTACTATTTTAATGACATTACATCTGTCTACGGGTTTATTCGAACATCTGATGAGTCTGTTTTGATAATTAGAAACTGATAAATTGACGAGTCTCTGTTTCAGACTTTGCCTTTTTTATTTTTATTTTTATTTTTATAACGTAGCAATGCTAAGGAAACAGAGCAGTAGTTGGTCGGAGACATCCCTGCAAATATCAATACTTCTTTAGTTACAGAATTCTTTGTTAGAATGTACATCTTTTATTTTTAATATTATTAAATAAATAATAATATTAAATATTATTTTCAAATATCAGTAGAGAAACTACTTGATATTTGAAAAATATCACTACATGTTATAAACATTTCGCCACAGTATAAACAAATAATATTGTTTGCATACAGTTAAGCCTAGATGGAGTCTTATCAAGGCTTGGTAAAGAGGAAGAATAACCTACTTATCTCTGCTCGTTAAAATATTCTTTAGTTACAAATATATCAAATAATCATACTTGTGAATGGTCTGCAATAAAAGACATGTTTAATCCGGAATGAATTTTATTTCAAACGCTGTTCGTTCACTAATGGTATAAGATTGGTTGAATCTCTCGTGGATGAGTAATACAACCGCGACATTTGCCCATCGGCTGGAAAAACCTGAGTTCGATTGTCTTCATGATATGGCAGAAACGTAGGAACACTGGCATTGGGGCAGTTCACAAGGGCACCAGTGGCAGGATATTGTATTTTCCAATTATCGAAATTTTCACACTACAAAAGGCACCTAGCTATGAATTTGCCAAGGGCACTAAAAGTCTACTTACGCCGATGACACAGGAAACTTTTATGTGATTTTTTTCATCCTGCTAAACAGATCAGAGAATAGGTGCAACGAAGGGGAAAAAATACCTTCGCAAAACAGATTGGTGTAGAATTGGAATAGCAATGCGAGGTATATTGCTGTAGCGTGGGGTGAGCTCTCGTGATGAGTCCTGGGATTCCGTGGGTGTTTCATAAATAATAATAATATGAAGAAGAAGAACAGGAGGCAAACTGTAAAGAGAAGATATATACTGAATAGAAGCATTGCTTGGAAAGAAGTCACGGACACTCCATGGGCAAGGTGCATCGTACCATGTAACCAGCTGCAGCGAGTATAAATTGGAGGAATATCATGCTCCCGAGTAAGTGCAACTGTATCCAAATGAAATGGCTGCGAGAAGGGAACTGACAGAGCTTGAAAGGGACGTTGTGATAGAATACCATGTTGCAGGCCTTCTTCGGCAAATTGTTGAAAAACTGGGGAACATTCAGTGATAGCATATTTAGATGGAAGTGCAGGCAGTTGACTGTAAATGCTATCCAGAATGGACGACCCACCACCTTCACCGTACGTGACCGTGGGGTGTTACGAAGGATAATATGTGAAAACCGGATAATATGTAAAAAAAAAAAATATGCGGAGCGATGAATCACGCTATACCCTCTACAGAGCAAATGAACGGTGTGCTTGTGGCAGATGCACGGTGAACGTCTCTTACCAGAGTGCGCAACCCAAACAATGAAATTCGGAGATGGTAGTGTGATGATGATATTATTGTTGTTGTTGTTGTTATCTGAGACCTGTAGGAAGTCATCGAAGAGTATTCGTTTAGACTAGATGCAGTCACTGTCCCTAAAGGCAAACTATCACACACTCATCACTGTTCTGTGAAAGAAATACCTAGCTCATAACCCTTTCTTCACTGCAAACAAACTTAACTTTCATGGATGACTTCCTGTTCTCTCTTCACCTTCAATATAACGAAAAATGAAATCACACGATATCCCATAACACCCTTTCAGAAATTTAAAGACCTCTATCACTTGACTCGCTTTCTCCTGTTAATCTGTCTGTAAGTCACAAGCTCGAAATTTATCTTCATAATCTAAATCCAATAATACGGATATAATCTTTGTAACTCTTCTTTACACCTTTTTCATAGTTACTTTATTCCCTAGGAACCAGGAAGAATAAATCTGCACACAATAATCCAGGTGCAGTCATATCAAGAGGCTAAATTACTTCTTTATACATACATATCACGGTTCACTTCAACATCGCAATTATTCTCCGAGTGTATTTACAAATTTTGCTATGTAACCTTTGAACTTCAAATTCTCATCCAGCATTACTCCAAGATCCCTAGCCTCATCAATTTCTAGTAGCATGGCACAGCTAATATAATATGCTGCTAGAAATCTCAACACCATAACTTCATACTCACTAACATTAAACTGAAAGCCTATTCAAATCATTTTGTAAGTGCTGGATATCAGTGACATCCTTGATTCTCCTGCCTATCTGATCATTAGCAAACAATTCCACATCTCATGTTAGATGTTTCTAATGTCATTAATGTATAGATTTAACAACAATGGCTCAAGGACTAAACCCTGATGTACACCACTGATCACCTTAAATATAGCAGGTTCACAAAAATCGTACACCGATTTTTGATATCTGTCTCTAAACCATCCAGTGATCCAAATCAAGAGTTTATATTTCATATTCTCCAGTTTATACAACAGCATTTCGTGTGCTATGCCTTAGCAAAATCCAACATTATCATAGTGTATTCATTCCCCTTTATCGAACTCGGTCGTAATTATTATTATTACGGGCTACCCCATGGAGTCCTTAGGTTCATCGAGGAAGGCCCTAAACATCATATTAAGCACTACCCAACATTTGTTCAGTATTTATCATACTTTGTTTTTAATTTATTCACAGTCATGGAACTCCCAGCATACTCTGGCAGTCTATTCTGCTCATTAACCACACTCAAAACAAACAAAAAAACTACTTTTAACACTCGTGCTAACTACACTCTTTCCCAGTTTCCAAAAATTGCCCCTAGAACTCCGATTACCCACCTGTTCTGAAATATTTCCTCTGAATTAATCTTAAACCCTTCAGCAATTTTTATATCTCAATCATACCACCCCCTTTTTTGCCTGTCAACCAGTTTCTGTAATTCACAAATCTTCATTCTGTTCTCATAAGGTTCATTCTATAGATCTGTTACCATCTTGGTCACTAACCTCTGGATCCTCTCCGCCACTCCCTCATCGCCAAGAAACCGAGGTGACCATATCTGTGACCATATCTATCTTGCAGTAGACAAGATGGAATCTTATCAAGACTTGGTAAAGAGAAATAATATCCTGCTTGTCTCTTCTTCTTTGAGTGCCATCTCGTATCGGAGGTCGGCGACCACCTTGGCAAATTTTGAGCGATTCTCAGCTATTCTGAGCGGTCTCTCAGAGTTCATACCAGTCCACTGTCTGATATCTGCCAGCCAAGATTTTCTTCGTCTTCCTTGTCCTCTTCTTCCATTTATCTTCCCTTTTATAATCAATTGAAGTATCTTATATGTTTCATTACGAAGTAGGTGACCAAGATATGCAGTTTTCCTTCTTTTTATGGTATCTAAAAGTTCACGTGATTTCCCCATTTGTTTCAGTACTTCCTGATTGGACGTTTTTGCTGTCCATGGGATTTTTAAGATTCGTCTGTATAACCACATCTCAAAGGCTTCAAGTTTTTTTATTGATGTTGTCTTCAAGGTCCACGTTTCTGCACCGTACAGTAGTACAGACCATACATAGCATTTAACTATGCGTACTCTAAGCTCTAAGTTTAAACTGCTATTACACAGTGTTGATTTCATCAAGAGAAAATTTTTTCTTGCCATTTCAATTCTAACTTTTATTTCCATTTCTGGATTGCAATCTTCATTTAACTAGCATCCGAGATATTTAAACTTTGCCACTCTTTCTATTTGTTTCCTATTTAAAGAAAGTGCTAAATTAAGAATTGGTTTCTTACTTATGACCATGAATTTAGTTTTGGTGATATTTATTTTTAATCCCATTTTTTCACTCTCTGCATTTATTAGCTCCAAAAGATTTTGAAGATCCTGAATATTGTCAGCCAGAAGAGCTGTATCATCTGCATATCGGATGTTACTGATGATTTCACCATTTACACTAATCCCTTCCTTTCTTCCTTCCAAGACTTTTTGAAATATGGCTTCTAAGTAGATGTTAAAAAGAAGTGACAGCACACATCCTTGCCTTACTGCTCGTTTGATGTTAATGGAGTCTGTAATAATGTCATCAACTTGAACAGATGCCTTTTGGTTCCAATATAAGTTTTCAATGATCCTGATGTCTTTACCATCTAATCCAATTCTTTTTAATAGTACAATCATTTTAGCATGTTGGACTTTGTCAAATGCTTTCTCGAAGTCGACGAAGCAAATGAATATTACCTTGTTTTGGTCAATACATTTTTGAAATAAGATCTGAGAACAGAAAAGGGCCTCTCTTGTTCCCAAGCCGTTTCTAAAGCCGAATTGGGTATCACTGATGGTGTCTTCACATTTTCTTTATATTCTTTTTTGAATTATTTTCAGAAACATTTTGAGAACGTGACTCATTAGGCTGATCATTCTATAGTCATTACAAGTTTTCGCATTTACTTTTTTAGGTAGCATGATGAAGGTCGACTGTAACCAGTCTTGAGGGATTATGCCTGTATCGTAGATCTTATTAAATAGCTTTACTAATATGTTAATGTTGTCACCTTCTAATAACTTTACTATTTCTGCCGGTATTCTATCTGGTCCTAGGGCTTTACCATTTTTAGCTAAGTTCAATGCACATTATACCTCTGATTTTAGAATGCATGGACCTTCCATATGTTCATAAGTATTTTCTGGGTTCTGTCTGTCATCAGTAAAGAGTTCTTCTATATATTTCACCCATTCTTTTATTTTGTCATCCTTTTTGGATATAATTTCTCCCTTTTTGTTTCGAAGGATGCAGAATTGTTTTTTCTTATATATACCTGAGGTCTCTTTCATCTTTTTGTGTAGATTAAAATTGTCATGTTTTTCCTGTAGAATTTCTATTTCTTTACATTTTTCATTCATCCAGATTTCTTTTGCTTTTTGATCTTGTGTTTAATAATTTTCTGAACCTCTGTATATTTTGTTGGATTATGATTTTTATATGATCTGCGTTGATCCATGAGAGAAAGAATTTCATCAGTCATCCAATCTTTCTTTTTTACTCCTCTATTAGGACATAAGGTATTGGTACATTTCTCTATGAAGACAGATTTCAATTTGTCCCACGATTCATCAACCCTCATGATGTCATCATTCTTGATAAGTGCTAGCTCTTGATTCAGATCTTGACTCAATTTGCTTCTTATCTCTGTGTTTTTTAATTTTCCCAAATCAAACCTTTTTTTATGTTTCTTAAGCATAGCTTTCAGTCTAAGTTGTAACTCTGACACCAGTAGGTTGTGATCAGAAGCAATATCTGCACTAGGATAGGGTTTTGTACTCTTTATATAACTTCGAAATCGTTGATTAATTAGTAAGTAATCAATTTGGTTTCTGACTATATTCCCATTATTATCCTGTGGTGATCGCCAAGTATACAATCTTCGAGGTGGTAGCTTAAACCATGTGTTTGTGATTATTAGCTCCTCTTCCTGGCAGAATTGAAAAAGACAGTCACCTCTCTCATTTCTTGTGCCCAGTCCATGTTCGCCAACTACATCTCCACTTCTACCTTTCCCAACTTTAGCACTGAAATCACCCATGACTATGTTAATATCATGCTTTTTCGTATTTTTCATTAGTTCTTTTAATTGATCATAAAATTCTTCAATCTCGGTATCACTCTTGTCAGCAGTAGGGGCATAGACTTGTATAAGATTAACATCTAGTGATTGTCCCTTCAGTTTTAATAACATCATCCTATCTGAGTAAGGGATGAAGCTCAACAGTGACTTATTGATCTCTTTGTTTATTATTATTCCACCTCCGTTTCGATGGTTGTTTTCACAACTTCCAGAGTGATACATTGTCATGTCATTGACTTGAGTTTTGCCTGATCCTGGCCACCTAACTTCACTCATTCCTAAAATTCCAATTTCAAGTCTTTTCATTTCTTAAATAGCATTTCTTAGCTTACCTGCTTCATACAAGGTTCTGACATTCCAGGTTCCTAGTTTTACTGAGCGCACCATGTTGAGCCCGGGGATTCTTCACACCCCTGTCCCATTTAAGGGACGCCGGTAACTCGGGTCCATTTGTGTAGATTTGCTCGCTATGGTGGTTAGTCTGGAGAGAGAGAGAGTAGAGCAGTAGTTTCTCCATTTGCTTTCTGCTCTGCAATATTACAGACGTACACAATAAACTGTATTGCCATCTGCAATTTTCTAATCACAAGCTTTACCGTCATCATGAGACTTCAACCTTGTGTCAGTACTGACAAAGCTGCTTCCCTTTGCCAGAGGATTGAATCCTTTATTTTTCCTTGTAACCCTAGGTAGGGGCCCTAACCGGGTACTGACAGCCGGAGTCAGCTGAGCCCGGGTTGTTTATAGAGGTCTGCTCCTCTGAAGATTCTTCCGCACATTTCACTGTTGTGATACAAATCCTCTTCCACTGATTTGTCTGTTGTTCTTCACAGAGGTCCGTTAGCATCCTTGTAGGGAGTGTACCCTACGGAAGGTCCCAGGGAGCACGACGTGGACGTGAACTTGCTTCACTCCTCTGCTTTTCTCTACTAGTTAAAATATTCTTTAGTAATCAAATAATCTGATGAGCTGTTTTACCCACTTTTGCTATGTGCCCTCTAAACTGTAACTTCCTATCAACTAACACTCCCACTTATCTGGCTTTGTCAATTTGGTGGAGCACTGTTCCACGTTATACTTTGCCACATTAAATTGAAATCCATTCTCCGTTGCACAGACTGCCACTCTAGCCATATCACCCTCCAAAATTTAACATGCAAGTAATTGTTCTACACAACTTTGCATCATCGCAAACAATTGAAGGGTTCCTCTCAGAATAATGAACAAATTAAACAGTAGCGGTCCAAGAACATAACCCTGTGGAACACCACTAGTCCTAGGCTTCTCCTTTCTCTGAACTCTACTCCTGAATAAACTAATCTCTAAAATGTATCCTTCAAACACCTACTTATCCACCTCACCAACTCTGTATCTCTCACCATATGCTGCAGTTTACCGATTATTTTTCCATGTGGTATGTCAAGGGCTTTTGCAATGTCCAGTAATATCACTATAAACGCATTGCCTTTATCCAGCTCTGCTGACTCTGTACTATAAAACGCGAGCAAGTTACTGAGGCATGACCTACCCATCACAACAACATGTTCCCCATGTAGTATTCCATTTCCTTCTATTCATTCTTGTATTTTGCTCTTGACCAACTTCTCCAGTACCTTGACAACTCCTCATATGCTGTTCAATCGGTAATGTACTTCATGTATTGGAGACTCCTTTAATCAATCGAACTATTTTCCCCTCTTTCCACTCCTGTGGGACTAACCCAGAGTTGAGACTTAGATTAAACAATATGGTCAAGGGCACTGATAATTCCCTAGCACCTTCGCGTAAAACTCCTGCTGGTAAATCATCTAAATCCAATAGCTGAGTTAATATAAACCTTTGCTTCTCTTGTTACTACAATATCTCCAACTGGATGACATACGCTTGCAAAATGTTCATTTGTAATTCTACTATTTCGGCTGATTCAATTACCTTCCTATCATTGCATTCTTTAAAATCATTCTTTCATATACATTCTTTCTGTTACTTACAGCATATCGAAAGAACTGTTTGAAATTATCTTTGGCCTGCACTGCTAATTTCTTACCACACTCTGCTTTTGCATTTCTTACCATACTGATACCTTTATGCGCATGTGCAGTACAAACTCTCCTCGAGTTCCCTTCAGAATTTTTCCTGTGTTTGCAGCTTCAACTTAATGATAATATTCATCCATTTGACTCTCACTTGATTTACTCTCCTGATTCGAGGTGCAGACTGACATTACTTCCCTCAAGCACTCCTTTACCACTTTCCATGCACTATCAACATTCAGTTTCACATGCCATGGCACTGATCCTAAGTGTGTCGTACTTAATGGCCCTGTAATTCCATTAACTCCGCCATGGGATCCTTAGGGGTTTCATGCCAGTCCCAAGCCTGGATAAAGGAGGAGGGTCGGTGAGATGAGTGTCGATGCTCTGACCGTAAAGAAAAAACACGATTGTTATCTGATGCCTATAAAACCAACAGCTACAACATGCCGGCTCGCGCGTCGCCCGGATAAACAAGGCCCGCGATATCAATCGAGCGATCGGGGTTGGATCGAAAAGTGGGATACCGAAAGGAAACAGAAATTAACAGAACTGTTATCAGTAGGAACATGGAATGTGACTGACACTCTGGATGTCAGTAAAATTAGAACTACTTCGTGAGGAAATGAAGAGATATCGGTGGGAGGTACTAGGATTGGCAGAGATGAGATGGACATCATCTGGAGAGATCAATGGATGCAAAGTGATATGGTCAGGACATGACACCATGCACGAAGCAGGAGTTGGCTTCCTTCTCAGCAAAAGAGAAGGAAGCGTTTTCACCAAGCATTTTCATCGCACATCTAGAAAGAGCAATAGATAAAATGAAAGAAGATGCCAAAGGAATATCTGTACACGGAATGAGAATTAACAATCTGAGATTTGCAGATGACATTGTTATTATTGAAGAAAAGGAAAGAGAACTACAAAAAACACTGAAACTGTTAAATGAGGAAGGAAAGAGATTTGGACTTATTATGAACTTTGAAAAAACAAAGACAATGGTATTTGGTGAGAAGAACATGAAATAAAAGATACAAGTGGATGGAACTGATATAGAAAATGTAGAATAATTCACATATTTGGGAAGTAAACTGACATATGACTTGGACTGTAAAAAAGAAATAAAAATCAGGATTGCAAAGGGAAGAATAAATCTGAAGGCCATGGATAACATCTGGAAAAGTAAAGTGATCAGTCTGCAAACAAAACGAAGAGTATTGGAAACATGCATCTTCAGCGGTATACTGTACGGATCTGAAACGTGGATAATAAATAAGGAATCAAGAAAAAGAATTTTGTCATTTGAAAGAACTTGTTACAGGAAGATTCTAAGAATAGGATGGGTACAGAAAATCACCAATGAAGAGCTCTATCAGAAGATACAACCAAAACAGAATCTAATGCAGACGATTATAAAAAGGAAGCTGCAATTATTTGGACACATCTGTAGAATGAGTGAGGACCGGAAGATAAACACATTTATGTTTGGTATTTTGGATGGTTTAAACAGAAGAGGTAGACAATACAGAGAATGGATAGATGATATAAAAGACTGGTGCGGAATGGGTGTACAAAAACTGCGACACTGTGCACTTGGCAAAGAAAGGTGGAAGAAGATAGTGAAACAGGCATCAGACATCAACGGGCAGTGAGCCCATGATTCGTGATGATGATGATGATGAATTCCACAAATAGTCATCCCCTCTTAACTGAAAATTCCACAGATTTAGCCAAACTCCTAGATCAAGACCATATGATCTCACCAATTGGTAGAACGTAGTCATATTGGTTATAGACAAATGCTCTGATGCAATTGCTACATCGATTACTCTCAAACCCCTAGTATAATCCATCACGTGCTGTCTCAGGTAATTATACCTTAGTAACCATAAATCCCAATTCCTTCTTCTCATGTGTCCTTTCCTCCTTCCAATCCACGTTCCCATGGATTGGAAATATAAAGGGCCGGTTTTATCATTAGGCGATTGCCTAGGTTCGCGTAATGATAAAACCGGCCCTGGTTGGGTTCAATTGTTTTGAATTAATTACTGCCGAAGCAGCTAAGGCTACGAGGCCAATGTCTTCTGGTTGGCCTGTATGTTTTGAGAGATGAACCCACGTTTCCGGAAGAAGAAAAATAAAAAATTCTCTGTATAACATATAAGATCGCTAACTGAACTTTAGTTTAAAAATCTGTTATAATGGATTCAAGCTCCTATGACTGGATTAGAAGTACAATTTAGGAGGAAGTACAATTATTTTATTTAACTGTTATTGTGACAATTAAATTTGATCTAAAATTTGAGAACACTTTTTTTGATAAGGATATAATTTTTGTGTAAACATTTCTGTAAAATTGTATATAAAAATTAGCTAAAACTTCTGTAAATTTTTGTGTGTAAACAATTTAGCTCTGTCTCTCTCTCTCTCTTTCTCTCTGTCCTCTTTCAAATAACATATTTTTTTCAAAAGTGTTCTATATGATTCCATTGGGACTCTTGACTGTTCAGTCATACCCTTAACTCCAATTTCCTCAAATCGCAATGCCAGTGCCATTATTACTTGGTGCATTATGATGTTGATATTATACTAACCATTTCCATATAACTACAAAACATTGTCAACAGAGAATGGTCCAGAATGTTAATATCACCTTCGGAATTCATTTTTTCACACTTTCACAAAAGGACGAAGTCAGGAGAAACAACTCCACACAATAACATTGTTGTCACCACAAATGGAATGATACATCCTAGTAAATAACATTCTAGCAGTCATCGTACGTCCATCAGATTTAAAGGCGTATATCGTTATTGGTAACTCAGAGATTTTAAACTGTCTATTATCGGTAACTCTCTACTCTTTGATTAATCTCGTGATAAACGACGAGTTCTGCATCATGCATGCGAACTAGAACATTATTTAGTTGCTTGGATTATGTGTAGTGGATTTTCCATAAAACAGAGACTATAAAGTTATGTCTACAAGCTGTTGAGATCCTAAAAGTCTGGTTGAGATAATCCACTAATGTACGGAAACAAAAAACACAACTTTAAGCGCCCTATATTGTTTTCAGTCACGGTATTGGAGCTTCTGACTGTTTTTTTTTTCTTCTTTTCAATATCTTATTTCCAATATTTTAATGGCATCAGCTGCAATTGATTTCTAATTGTTCTATAATCGACCCTCCTATTCAGCAGTAAAATTTCAAATGCATATCATTGAGAGTTACACCGTCTGAAAGACTTTTATTAATTGCAGACTTTAGTTTTTGAACCATAATACATTATCTGCAGGCTTGGTTGACCAAGCAGATAGCGTTTGCGCTATCCATTCTTGAAAACAGTGGATTTGGAGTGTTATTCCAAGGTGAAATGGATGTTTGTTAAAGTCTGTATCAGATTTTAACGAACTAAAATGACCACTTTACTAAGCAGAACATCCTAGACTTTTTGACTTACGAACTTTCTAACTCCTGGATAGACGTCTTTTTTAAATTTGTTTTGCTTTTTTTATGAGGAAGCATTACTTATTTTCCGAAAATTTGCTAAAATATTTTGATTTTAGCTAAGCAATTCTTTAAATCAACAGTCGAAGTTGTAAACTTTTTAGTAAACAGTAAACTTTTTAGTAAGATTTTAAATTAACAAATATGATATGTGGATTCAAAATCTCGCTTGGACAATACTACAAAAACTTACGTTTTTTTTTTTAAATATGCACATTTGTGCTTATTTCTTTAAAAAATGAATATCAAATTTACGCAAAATATATAAAATTATTAAGCCATAAAATCTTCAAATAAGAACGAAAATGAAAGATACTGACCCTTTGGAAAACCTAGGTCCCAATCTCATCTATCATGTATGGATGTAAGGGGATATAATGAAGGTCAATGAAATACCCTATCGCACACATTATGAAATATCCTATCATAATGTGTGCAATTATGATAGGGTATTTCCCTCTGAAAATTGCGTGATTTTACTCTCGTAAACCAGACAAACTGACTAAAGATAACACATCAGATTATCTATACTCGACTCACATTAATGGCCTTCGCGTTATCCTAAAAATAACTAAATCAAATTTAATGTTATAAGATCTTTTGTCTGATACGAAGTTTCTCCAGTTGCTTAAGCCAAATACGTCTGTTGAACAGTAACATGAAGCACAGATGACATACTTGTCTTTCAGAAATCATTCAACTGGAACTTGTTGAGCTTATACAGTACTTTTCGCTTCACAGTTGGTGTTTAAATAAAACCCACGTCTGCAATTAATTGTTACTGCTTGCAGTCTCTTCATCAACGATGATTAGACACTTTATATTACCGTCTTCGATCGGTTTTGTAGAAGCAATATCTCACTGTTCGAATTATTTATTTATTTTAGTGATCACCAGTGTTTGTTGCAATTTACTTATCTTATATAAATTGCTTGCATTTTTACATAATTCTTCCTTAAGCTGATGAACGAAACTATTAAAAAATAACTAAAAAAAAAGCTTCAATTAATAATAATAACTTTAGCCTTTATTTTCCAAAGAGAGTAGACGAAACATTTTTAGCCTTTTTTTTTTAAATAAGCAAGCAGGTGGTCTTCATTTCTTAGCCTTCACCTGTGTGTGTGTGTGTGTGTGTGTGTGTGTGTGTGTGTGTGTGTGTGTGTGTGTGTGTGTGTGTGTGTGTGTGTGTGTGTGTGTGTGTGTGTGTGTGTGTGTGTGTGTGTGTGTGTGTGTGTGTGTGTGTGTGTGTGTGTGTGTGTGTTTATCTATTTTGCAGAATGAAAACTCGATTTTCTGTTAAGATGTTGTTGCTATTTAGTATTATTACGACAGACGTAATTAAGGCTATCAGGAGTGCATGTGTCCTTCTAGCCAGTTTGTCTGCTTGCTAAATAAAAAATCAGAGTTTGAAAAGGAAAAGAAGTACACTACCTGTGTACGAGACTGGCTGAAACATGCAAAAACTGTCCAGGAATTGAACTAACACCTGTCCATATTTATTCTTTTCCGGCAATTGCTGCTGCTCTACATGAAATTGACAATAATCCTAAAGAAAAGCTCTACTCCATCAAAGTTCAACAGACTGTCAAAGTAGTTTTACAGATCCATGGTCATATCTAGAAGCTCTTCAATGGACTCGACAACAACAACAACAACGAGACCGGCTAACTCAGTCCCTATAAACGTCTCCATCATGAAAATAACAGTCTTCATCATGAAAAGTTTTGGAACATATTCACATATTAATACAGTGGATAATGTAACCGTTAGATAACCGTCTACCATCAAACTTTTAGAAACATTCATGCCATAATCGGTCTCCAAGCATAGATTGTAAGGTGGAAATGCCTCCACTCGGCACAAAGACTGGCAAGTTGGATAAATTCAAGTATACGTCTAGCTCTCGAAGAACCCTTGGAAGTGCTATTAAGCTGAAGAAAATAAAAGCATGCTTAAATGACGAACGTAATGTTTTTTCCTCATTGACTTAGTTGCTTCGATCATGCAACCAAACCTTAACAAACAGAAACTTCTCCCAAAAATTAGGCAAACATCAAGAAAGTCTGCTTAGCTTTTTTTTTTCAGAAATAGCGCTTCCCCTTGGTTGGAAGGGCCTGAATTCTATCTCTCTTTCTAGGATCTCAAGAATTTTTTCAACTTCCACAAACAGACAAACCATCCAAAGAACACATGCAATTAAGAGGAGAGTTCACTTTCTTTGCGCAAATTGTATTTGCAAGAATGGATGCTTACTCTATCTTTCAGTGGAATATTTACTAATTTTGCAAAATTTCATCATTAACTAATCTCTGATTGGCCACCGATGGAAACTGAACCGTTATTATCCCTTCGGTCTCAAAAAAAAAAAAAAAAGATGAGGTGAATATTAAATATATAATTGACTGATCACTGTGTCCAAACAGATTCACCTGCCACGAGTTTTACCACGTATAAGATGGGTTGCATAGACTTACTCTAATATTCTTCACCTCATTCGCTCGTCTTTTTTATTTATTTTTATTTTTTGATCATTTTTCATATATAGAATATTTATAAATAGATAATAATTATTCAATAATTTAAGCACATTGATTAAGTAATTAGTTAATAACTGTACTTGACTTTTAATTAATCCATCCTATCTAATTTTTCTGTTTTCTATACATAGAGTAAAACCCCGTTTTTACGTTCCCGCAAATTACGTTTTCCTGCCATTTACGTCATTTTTCGTTGGTCTAATCTTAAGGCCTATTCTTACGATATATTGTTTTCTCACCATTAATAACTTGATGTGGACGTTATTTCCCCTGATTTGTGGTTTTTTCTCGAGTGGAAACACTGATCTTCGAATAGATTTCCTCTCATTCAAACCGATTTCTAGGGAAATCTGCGCATTTCTGTTCCAGATGGCGTTGCTTTCGGCTGTAGTTTCGTTTCCGTCATCACGGTGACTTGCACGCTTGCAGCAGTGATGTAGTGATGAGCGATACCGTGATTTTTCAATCACAGTACGAACTGATGCCGTGAAATTTTCATATCAGTAATTTTGAACTGTCAGTAGCTCGTGGCACCCTTAACGTGTTGTGATGTGATTTCACATTCACAGTACTATATTGAAATCGTGAACAAGGATCATACGCAAATGTGAAAGTGTGAATGTGAAATCACGTTCACACTTCTACTAAGTAACAGTTGTTACTCGTGAATATTAGATATCAGTGAATAAACCACAGTTCGTGAAATATCGCTTCGCTAACTTGCAGTGTTGGTGTTCGTAGTCGCAATTCAGAAGCGCGTGGTATATTGCAGAATTTCTGCTACGTAATTTAGCGTGTGACAGTTGCATTCAAGTTGCGGTGTGTGTGTGTGGAGGGGGGGTGATCCATGTTAGTAACACGGAGAAAAAAGACAGAAAATGTATTTCGGTAAAAGAAAGGATGTAAATTCTGCGACGTGTAGATTGGCATGCCAGAACACGTGTGCAATTAGCAAATGATCTTGGACTCTCCGTGTCCACTTTGAACGATAGTAAAAAACAGGTCAAGCATCGAACTCAATGCAAAGCAATCTGGCGCTATGTCAAAAAAACGGAAATATATCCGAACATCGACATACGATGGATTGGATAAACTTGTGGCGTCACATCAATGGTTTATTTCTACGAGAGCTTCTGGTATTCCAATCGATGGTACTATACTCCGAGCGAAAGCCCTTGAATTTGCTGCGAGGTTGGCGATTAATGGTTTTACTGCGTCAAATGGATGGATTAATCGTTTCAAGACTCGTCACAATATTGTGTATAATCAAGTGGAGAAAGTCGTCATAGTGTTGTAGGGGAAACTGTAAACCAGTGGAAACATAAAGACTATTTTATTCAGGACTACGAACCGAAAAATATTTTCAATGTTGATGAAACTGGGCTCTTTTATAATATTCTGCCAAGTAAAACATTGTGTTTTAAAGGAGAGAAGTCTCACGGTGGAAAACTCAGCAAGCAGAGGGTAACTGTTTACCTCATGGTCAATGCTGATGGATCAGAAAAATTACCTCCATTGGTAAATTTAAAAAGCCAAGGTGTTTTAAGAACTTGAAAAATCTCCCTACTAAGTATGATGGCAACAGCACAGCTTGGATGACCAGCAGCATCTTTACATCCACCATGCATGCTCTGGATGCCAAAATGGAGCAAATCACCGCAAAATACTACTACTGCTAGACAAATGTCATGCACACCCTGAAGATCTGCAGCTCAGAAACATTAGATAAGTGTTCTTTCCCCCTAATTGTACAAGTAGGCTTCAGCCATTAGATCTGGGAGTCATCCATGCATTTAAATGGAAATATAGAAAAATGCTTGTTGAAAAAGCTGTGTTTATGCATGATAATGGTATGGACCCAAAACAAATGACCATATCAATCCTTAATGCCATGCATTATGTGACCAAAGCATTGTTGCATGTTACTCCTGAAAACATTTCCAACTGTTTCCGGAAGGCAGGAGATAGGTTTGTCGAAGAGGAGGAACAACTACAGGGGGAAGAAGAAGATATGTCAGAGCCCAACAACTGGTATGTGATGGATGAGTGTTCCTCATTTCAAGACTATGTTGATGCTGGTGTGATCACATCAATGGTACCAAGTGTAGAAGACATCCTTTCCAACCACCTAGGTAAAGAAGAAGTGGAAGAAGTGGTTGAAGAAGACTGTGATCAAGAACCTACCGTCGCTACTAGTAAAGAAGCAATAGAAGCTATATTTGTTAGGCGGTATATCGCAAATGCATCAGGTTACGATGTGGCATTTAATGCCCTATACACATTTATTTTTTAAATAAATAAATGTAAGTAATTGTAAATTCATTTATTTCAGTTATTAAATTTTGTATAGTATGTAGAGTCACATATTAGCAGCAAGTCATCTTTCAGCCTTTTTTAATGTTTTTTTACATTTCCTGCTATTTACACTTTTTTCCATCAGTCCCCTGGAAAGTATAAAAAAGGGGTTTTACTGTATTTAGACACATGCAAATACCTATGCATTCAACAACTACATTGCTAAACTAATTAGTTAATCATTATAGTTAAATTTTAATTAACCCATTCTCTAAACATAACCCATCGCTATTTCTGTCTTTAAAGTCACACATGTTCACCGATTCTATAACACAGAAGACTATTCCATCACTGGTTAAGTAATCCCTTAACATGTGCCTGTTAAGCATATCCTGGATATGATCCTTAGTTAATTTTCTCGTTACTTTGTTTTTAACACCTAGAAAACCCCTACTGGGTTATCACTTACTCCAGTTTAAGTGATAACTCATCCTTATGAATTGAAATAACCTTTTCAAACTTCCAGTTAGAAAAAATAATTCACAATTTAAACGATTCATTGATGGTGAGCAAAAATAGGTTAATTATCCCTACTTTAATTAATCTGACCCTTCTTCCACTGTGCTGCAAATGTAGAATAGGTCTACAAGCGTTCTTCGTCGGATTCGCATAAACAAATAACACTGATGAGTAACCTGGAAAGATTAAGCCTTGACAAATTTCGTGTAGAAATAAAATTAAATCCACCGCATCCATTTCCATATGTTAAAACTTACACGTACTTTTCCTACCAGACATTCAGTCAGTACGTATAGTTTTTATGTCATCATTTATGCACACTTGGACTATTTTTCTTCTCAAAGGTGACAATTGTGCTTTTTTATCCCATGCTACAGAGAATGACGAACCTAAAACACCCTCTGTTTTAGAAGAATGGAAAGGTTCAGCATGTTTGGTGGAATATTACTTTACCTCATTATTTAAAGTCTATTTGTTTTCTCTAATAGCTCATCTAATTCCCCAACCCCAAAGTATGCCGAATTCTTTAATTTTCTTTATCGCTTTCAATATTAATCTTCCCTGTTATGTTGGGGTGATTTCAGTTCTCTCATTTTCATAACTCCAAATAGCTACCCTTTTCGAACTAAGTAATCTAGTATGTCTAGTATGTACAAACGTCAAAAGTATTTATTCTGAGAGCCTTTATTCTCACACGAATTGCTCACCTTCCGACCAAACATTTAACTACTCTCCAAACACCCTTGAGTTTTTTCTCACCAATAATACGTTCAAGTTTACAGTTTACCATCTACATTGTTTTATTACCATGAAATTCAGGTCAAGATGTAATGTTGATTTCATTATCCATAGAACAAGTCTTGGTGAACCTTGTCTTTTGTAGCTACAGTAATTCACTTCAGGGAAATCTCCACTTTCATTTTCTGCCATACTAAAATTCAAAATAACTACAAGAAGGTTGAGGAGGAAATTTCGTCATTCCAAATGCCTCTTATCATTTTAAAACTATAGCCATTTTTGTCGACTCTCCAGTAAAACTGAACGACTGCAGTGTTACCAGAGGAAAATCCAGCTGTTTGTTATCATACTTGCAATTCTTGTCGTATAATTTACTAAAGATATTGGTCACAATTTTTGTCCATACTCTAGTGCATCTGGTGGATTGCAGCATTACAATAGAAAAATCCGATTTTGTTTACTATCATTTTTCTAATTCTGGCCAAGATCTTCATAAATATCTTTTACTGTTTCATTATCGTACAATAAATGCTCACTAGGATTTTTTTTTTTCGTCAAATAGATCTCATCCGGATCTGAGGAATTCTTCTGGTCGCGATGGCAATTAAGCGATTGTTTTTAAAGAGGATATATCTGCATAGATTCTTCCGTTTCAGTGGTATTTTTTATTCATCTTGGAAACTAACCCATCGTCCAACCTATTCCTAAGAAGGACAACAAATTTTTCTCATTGCCGTACTTTAGGCTCCAATTCCTTCTAAAATAATGGTGAAGCCTATTAATGATCATCTACGCTATTCGAAAAATCTGTCAAAATTATAATGAATATTTACCAACATGGACTGTAATGTTGTTGATCAATTGTTTGGGCCCTTAAATTGCCCTAATTTTTCGGAGTCACCAGCTAGGGCCTCGTGTGCCCGTGCAGAAGTACAGTCCTGCTTGTTATAATAAACATATTGCAAATTATGCTTTTTCCTCATTCAAAAGATTTAGTTCGATCTTTCGTTAGATCGAAACTGAATTCTGGTTTCGATCTTTCGTTAGATCGAAAACCAAACATTACTCCTAGCCACAAACACTGTACAAATTACATAAATTAATCTCAATTAAAAAATAATGCCTTGTAGTCTGAAGTGGGAGTCTGTCAAGCTCTAAGTTATTTGAAGATCGATGGTAAGGAATGTTTTAACTGACTAAGGCTGGGAGCCAAAATGTTTTACACTTTTTATTTAAACTTTACACACACACACACACACACACACACACACACACACACACACACACACACACACACACACACACACACACACACACACACACACACACACACACACACACACACACACACACACATATACAGTAATAACAGAGATAAAATGCAAATAGGCTCCAGTAAATTATTACAAAATAAAGAAATAAACATTCTAAAATCAATTTAAATTCACGCGACAGACAATAATATATAGTATTATAGTTATGGAGCATGAAATAGCAGCAGCTGTAGTTGTCTACTGTAGTCTCTTCCCTGGATGACAATTAAAACCATTGATAGTCATGGGCCAGTTATCTGTGATTAGCTAAGGATGGAGATTGACTTTCCACCCATTTTCCAAAAGTTAGAAATAAATCGCCTCGACTATTCCCTTTTATAACCTAGCTAATCTAATATGTGTATTTTTTGATATTTTATCTGAATTTCTTAGAATTATTAATAATGCATTTTTGAAAAATGTTTAATATGCTTACATACAGATGTAAGATCTTGTATAGAAGGATTTTGTACAAACATCCTTATATACCAATTTTACTGGAGAACGAAAATCCATACAACATACTTGTAGTTAATTAGCATTTTTCTTATGTTTATGTAATATTGCAATGTTTTAGAGTGAACTGTTAAATCATGTAACTGCCAAATTATTGTATAATTACAAAGAAAGTTAAGTATAAATTAAATTGTAACAAATGATTGTTAAAACAAAGATATATCCCAGACGGATTGAAATATGACCTAAGCAATCACATTCGCCAAGGACAAGTATAAACGGGATTTCCCGTATTAACGCAGCGACCAAAAAGGGTGCCGTGTGAGGACCCATGAAACACCCAAGGGAATAAAATCGTAACTGGACCCAAGGTCGAAGGAGCAATATAAAAGGGAGAGACATTGAGGGCAGAAGGGAGTCTCAACACAGACGTCTTGGTAATCATCGTCGGAAGGTGGTTCTTGCCGTGGTTCGTTGGCGTCATCAGATTTTCGTATTGGAGGTCAGTCGTCTTCTGGTAAATGGCCACATAGAAAGAGAGGTCTTACTCAGGTTCGAGAATGTCGCACCGATTCAAGGTCGGTGATCTACGTTCCAGTCAGAAGTGCGAGATAACTCATTTGAGTTTTGAAGAAAGAGTTCCGGATTTCCAGCCGCCAAGTTCCTGACGATCTCAGAAATATGAATGACCTCATCGATTTCGGAAAAAGGTGTCCGTATGTGTAGCCAAGATCGGAATGTAACGGAGGATAGCAATTTTAATAATCTATTAGTGTGGACCAGACGACTATATACAAAGTAAGGTATAATATATTGTATATTACCAGAGGCAGAAATTGTGACAGAGATTACTCTAAAGTTTTTATGTTAATATTGTTTGAGGGCTGAAGGCATTTAGCTAAACATTCACATGTTCAGTAGTGTGAGATAGGAAAAAATTAATATAAGGTGAAATTTTGATATGCTAAATATTGTTTATTAGCTAAGCCTGCCTATTGTGTAGCATGTGTGAGTTTGCTCTGTGTATGACTAAGTGATAGCTAAATTGTTACCTTAGGTACGTTATTTGAGAGAGAATTGTTATCTAGGTGGAATATACATAATTCCAAACATATTTTGCTGTAGAAGTACAGAGCCTGAAATATTTGTGTGTTTAGTGTTAACTTTTAATGTACATTCAATTAGCACGAATAAATTGTTTTGTTTTTCAAATAATTTGCCTGATTCCTGCATACCAATGCACTGCTCATAAAAATCGAATGTGTGTGACATAGAGTGTTAAGTAGCCACGACTGGAATTCAGTAATTTTGCGTTGCTAGATTTAGTATAAAAAAATCAGCTAACGCCTTTTTATTATACTAATAAATACTAAATTAAGAACCAGAACTCATAAAAATCACTGAGACTACAAAACAGTATCATAGCATTGTAAACGAAGCAATAGTGAACGATGAAATCAGAAAAACAGACTGGATGCAGATAGCAACTTTAGACTCTGCTGAAACCGTATATAATAATCTTAAACTTGCATTTAACAAAATATACAACAAAGCATTAACAAAAATAAAAATACGCCCCCAAACGAAACAAAATCCATGGATAACAGACAACATACTAACAGACATACAAAGAAAAGATGCCCTATGGAAACAACTTAAGAAGTCACCGAACAATATCGCTTTAAAAGCTGAATACAAAAGAAAACGGAATCTCCTAACAACCCAGATTCGAACGGCAAAAAGAAACTACTACAGCAACGAATTAACAACAGCTCAGAATGACATAAAGGAAACCTGGCACCTGATTAATGAAATGCTGGACAATATACACAGAACCACTGCCACAGAAACAATAAAACACAGCTTTGCCTGCGACCCCAAATCCCTTAAACAGTTGGCAAACAACTTTAATCAGTACTTCGTGAACTCTGTCCAAAAGCTACAAGAAACAACCTTTCCTCACACATACGAACATTCTCCACTAGGTCCACGAGCAACCCAGTCGATGTGGTTCCCCACAGTAACAAAAGAAGAACTATCACTGGCAATTCAACAAATTAATCCTAACAAAGGACCGGGGATAGACGGATTCAGACCAAAAGACATCAAGAAACACTCAACCGACCTACTTCCAGTTATACAAAAACTGTTAAATAAAATCTTCGAAACGGGACACATACCTGAAACACTGAAGACTGCACTAATCACACCCATACACAAACAGGGAAAAAGAAACATAATAAGTAATTACAGACCTATCGCCACGCTGCCTGTAATCAACCAAATCATGGAGCGCATTGTACATCAGAAACTCTCCACATACGTTGAAAAATTTCAAATCATACCCAAAACACAATATGGCTTTCAAAAAAATAAAGGAACAGCAACACTCCTGGAAGACTTCACAGATCTAATAAACGCAGCATTGGATAAAAACAGAATAACATTAGTGGTATTCATTGACCTAACAAAAGCATTTGACACACTAACACATAAAACCTTGTTAACGAAACTTACCCATATGGGAATTGGAGGTCGTCTACTCCAGTGGTTTAAAGCATACACGAAAAACAGAAAGAACATCACACGTATAGGATCAGCACACAGCAAAGAGGTACATGTAACCTGTGGAGTACCGCAAGGAGCTGTCCTATCTCCCATTCTATTTAACATATACACACACGACATAAGCCAACTTCCCCTAAAAAGTAAAATCTTCCAGTATGCAGACGACACGGCCATAGTATCCATTCACAACAATGCAAATATCGCTTACGAAAATATGCAACACGACATCAATCAAATCACTAACTGGTTAACCGAAAACGGCATATATATAAACCCTGGAAAAACAAAGCTAATGATATTCAAAAACCCCCAAACCCTGCCCATAGAAACTAAATATCTCACTATCAAACATTCATCCTCCTATACACAAAGTGCAGAACCTAAAATCACAACCATCACACAGGTGAAAACAACACGCTACCTTGGACTTCACTTCGATGCAGATCAAAATTGGAATAGCCATACAAACTACCTACATACCAAGCTTAGGATAATAGCAAGCAAACTATACAGATTAAAAGACATTGCCCCAACCCACATAAAAATACTAATCTATAAAGCATTATGTGAAAACATTTTAAGATATGCAATCACATCATACGCATTCTGCGCAGACTACAGACTTAACAGGCTACAATGGTTGCAAGATAAAATGATAAAACTGATATTCTGGGAACAACCCACTCTTATGCAGGAAGCATGGACAAAACACAAAATATTTAAGGTGAAACACTTACGCCACTACACAGTCATGTTAAAACACTACTACAGCCCAACATATAGAGTAACCAGAACAACATATCAAATAACAAGACCACAGTCAACAAACTACATAACATATAAGTACAACAATCACCACGGTAAAGCCACCCGAAACTTCTACGTACCTGACATGATAAACAAACTGCCGTTCGACAACAGAAACGTAGGAACATACCGAGAGCTGAAACAGGCACTATATAAATATTATAGCGAGAATGAAAATTAGAGCAATTCCTGTTTCTCTCTCCCCCACCACACATACACACACACACAAACCACGACAACCTCCCCTCTCAAAAAACTACCACTACAAGAACACAAAGAAACAAACACACCATATCTAAATCCAACCCTATTTGCACAAAAAAAAAAAAAAAAAAAGTTAAACTGTAATAGCAGTCAAAGTCTTTCAAACACGTACCAACAAACAGTAAAATCAACACCTGGCTTGTGACCACCATAGGAACACAACCATGAAACCATCACCCTCTGTCATCTATTATCTTCCTCAGATAAGCTCTGCTAAGCTTCGAGGAAGAAAATTACTAACTTGCAAGTATCTGTTATACACACTTGTAATGCGTTATAAATATTATATACATATAATTACTACAGCAACTATGTATGCAATTCATCTGAGACAAATAAAAAAAAAATTCTGTATAATCCTTATCGTAAATACTGTAAATATTATTATTGTACGTAACTTATACTGAGACATAATAAAATGTAAAAAAAAAAAAAAATATTATTATTATTATTGAATTATGTGTGTATGCTGCATTACTGCATTGTATCGTGAATTGTGTGCACATTGGTGCCAATCCATATTTAGCTAGTTTAAAAAAAATGTATATTCATATTTATAAAATGTACTCTGCATTTTGTATATCGAATTTTCGTACTGTACAGAAAAGATAATATGTTTTTCATTGTGTGTGTGCAGATACTCTGTGTGATAGTAAACCTTATCATTTTCATTGTAAAAACAAATAAGTCGTTTATAAAAAAAAAAAAATAAAAATAAAAATAAAAAATAAATTATTATTATTATTATTATTATATTCTAAATTCAAAAATTCTGTATAAACCTTATTGTAAATATTGTAAATATTATTATTGTATGTAATTTATACTGAGACATAATAAAATGTTAAAAAAAATTATTATTATTATTATTATTATTATTATTATTATTATTATTATTGAAACAACCTTTCCTCACACAAACGAACATTCTCCACTAGGTCCACGAGCAACCCAGTCGATGTGGTTCCCCACAGTAACAAAAGAAGAACTATCACTGGCAATTCAACAAATTAATCCTAACAAAGGACCGGGGATAGACGGAATCAGACCAAAAGACATCAAGAAACACTCAACCGACCTACTTCCAGTTATACAAAAACTGTTAAATAAAATCTTCGAAACGGGACACATACCTGAAACACTGAAGACTGCATTAATCACACCCATACACAAACAGGGAAAAAGAAACATAATAAGTAATTACAGACCTATCGCCACGCTGCCTGTAATCAACCAAATCATGGTGTGCATTGTACATCAGAAACTCTCCACTACGTTGAAAAATTTCAAATCATACCCAAAACACAATATGGCTTTCAAAAAAATAAAGGAACAGCAACACTCCTGGAAGATTTCACAGATCTAATAAACGCTGCATTGGATAAACACAGAATAACATTAGTGGTCTTCATTGACCTAAAAAAAGCATTTGACACACTAACACATAAAACCTTGTTAACGAAACTTACCCATATCGGAATTGGAGGTCGTGTACTCCAGTGGTTTAAAGCATACACGAAAAACAGAAAGCACATCACACGTATAGGATCAGCACACAGCAAAGAGGTACATGTAACCTGTGGAGTACCGCAAGGAGCTGTCCTATCTCCCATTCTATTTAACATATACACACACGACATAAGCCAACTTCCCCTAAAAAGTAAAATCTTCCAGTATGCAGACGACACGGCCATAGTATCCATTCACAACAATGCAAATATCGCTTACGAAAATATGCAACACGACATCAATCATATCACTAACTGGTTAACCGAAAACGGCATATATATAAACCCTGGAAAAACAAAGCTAATGATATTTAAAACCCCCAAACCCTGCCCATAGAAACTAAATATCTCGCTATCAGACATTCATCCTCCTATACACAAAGTGCAGAACCTAAAATCACAACCATCACACAGGTGAAAACAGCACGCTATCTTGGACTTCACTTCGATGCTGATCAACGTTGGAATAGCCATACAAACTACCTACATACCAAGCTTAGGATAATAGCAAGCAAACTATACAGATTAAAAGACATTGCCCCAACCCACATAAAAATACTAATCTATAAAGCATTATGTGAAAACATTTTAAGATATGCAATCACATCATACGCATTCTGCGCAGACTACAGACTTAACAGGCTACAATGGTTGCAAGATAAAATGATAAAACTGACATTCTGGGAACAACCCACTCTTATGCAGGAAGCATGGACAAAACACAAAATATTTAAGGTGAAACACTTACGCCACTACACAGTCATGTTAAAACACTACTACAACCCAACATATAGAGTAACCAGAACAACATATCAAATAACAAGACCACAGTCAACAAACTACATAACATATAAGTACAACAATCACCACGGCAAAGCCACCCGAAACTTCTACGTACCTGACATGATAAACAAACTGCCGTTCGACAACAGAAACCTAGGAACATACCGAGAGCTGAAACAGGCACTATATAAATATTATAGCGAGAATGAAAATTAGAGCAATTCCTGTCTCTCTCTCCCCACCACACATGCACACACACACACACACACACACACACACACACACACACACACACACACACACACACACACACACACACACACACACACACACACACACACACACACACACACACACACACAGACCTATGACAACCCCCCCGCTCTCAAAAACTATCACTACAAGAACACAAAGAAACAAACACACCATGTCTAAATCCAACCCTATTTGCACAAAAAAAATAAAAAAATAAAAAAAATAAAAAAAAAGTTAAACTGTAATAGCAGTCGAAGTCTTTCAAGCACGTACCAACAAACAGTAAAATCAACACCTGGCTTGTGACCAGTATAGGAACACAACCATGAAACCACCACCCTCTGTCATCTATTATCTTCCTCAGATAAGCTCTGCTAAGCTTCGAGGAAGAAAATTACTAACTTGCAAGAATCTGTTATACAAACTTGTAATGCGTTATAAATATTATATATATATAATTACTACAGCAACTATGTATGCAATTCATCTGAGACATAAAAAAAAATAAATAATAATGATAATAATAAATAAATGAATAAAATAAATAAATTATTATTATTATTATTATTATTATTATTATTCTAAAATCAAAAATTCTGTATAATCCTTATTGTAATTACTGTAAATATTATTGTATGTAACTTATACTGAGACATAATAAATTTTTTTATTTTTTTTATTTAAAAAAAAAAAAATTATTATTATTATACACAAGATAACTATTGTATATATGTATGTGTAAATATATGTTTGCAGTGAACAAAAATATTATTTATTTAAAAAAAATTATTATAATTTAAAAATATTAATAACTCGCCAGTATTTGTTATTCACAATTGTAATGTATTATAAATATTATGTATATATATATACGTGTATATAAAACTATTGTTGTATCTATGTATGTAATTTATCTGGGAAAATAAAATGTTTTAAAAAAAAAATTATTATTATTATTATTATTGTATGTAATTTATCTGAGACATAATAAAATGCTTTAAAAAAAAATTACGGGCAACTCCCGGAGTCCTTAGACTCATCGAGGGAGGCTCTAAACAACTACTCAACATCCACACAGTATCTACCATACTTTGCCTTGAACTCATTCACAGTCATGGCACCCACAACAGACTCTGGCAGCTTATTCTACTCATTCACCACTCTCCAAGTAAAAAAACCTAGCTCTAACACCATTGCTAACTACACTCTTGCCCAATTTCCATGGATGGCCTCTAGTCCTCCTACCATCAGTCCTGTTTTGAAAAATATCCTCTGAATTAATCTTATAGAAACCCTTCAATAATTTAAATGTCTTAATCACATCACCCCTTTTCCACCTTTCAACCAATTTCTGCAACCCGCAAATCTTCAACCTGTTCTCATAAGGTTCATTCCATAGACCTGTATCATCTTGGTCACTTGCCTCTGCACCTCCTCTCCATCAAGAAGAAACCCTGGCACCCAGATCTGGGCACAGTAGTCAAGATGGGGTTCTTATCAAGGCTCGATACAGAGGAACAATAATTTGCTTGTCTCTGCTCGTCAAAATATTCTTCAGTATCCAAGTGATATGATTAGCTGATTTAGCTACTTTTGCAATGTGTCCCTAAACTTCAACTTCCTATCCACCAACACTCCCAAAATCCCTGACCTCGTCAATCTCCTGGAGTACAGTTCCACCAATGTGGTATACTGCTGCTAATCTTTTCACCCCAAAATGCATAACCTTACATTTTGCCACATTAAATTTTCATCCATTCTCCTTGGTCCAGTCCTTCAATCTATCCAAATCATCCAGCAAAATTTTGACGTCATGCATTCACTATTGCTCTATCCAACTTTGCATCATCAGCAAACAAATGAACAGTTCCTCTCAGATCCTTTCCTATATCGTTAATTAACAAATGAAATAGTAGTGGTCCAAGAACAGAACCCTGCGGCATACCACTAGTCACAGATTGTCTTTTGGACTCTACCCCTGAATAAACTACTCTCTGATATCTCTCCATCAACCATCCTCCAATCCATCTCACCAACCCTATATCCATCCCCATATGCTGCAATTTACTGATTAGAATTCCATGTGGTATCCTGTCAAAGGCCATAGCAAGGTCCAGCAGTATCAATGTATACCCATTACCTTTATCCAGTTCAGCCGTCATTGTGTTATAAAACGTAAGCAAGTTAGTGAGACATGATCCACCCTTTGCAAAACCATGCTGTCCCCCATACAGTATCCCATTTTCATCTATCCATTCCTGTATTTTTCTCTTGACTTCTTTCTTCAAAACCTTGACAACGACTCCTGATATGCTGATCGGTCGGTAATTTGCAACAGCAGTCTTGGAACCTCCTTTATGCAGTTGAACTATTTTCCCCTCTTTCCACTCCCCTTGGGACTAACCCAGACCCGAGACTCAAATTAAACAAAATGGTCAAGGGCGCTGATAATTCTGTAGCCGCTTCACGTAAGACCCAAGCTGGTATACCATCCAATCCCACAGATGTATTCACATTAATGTTTTGTAATATATTATTCGCCTCCATTTCATTCACCTCAATTCCTGTATAAGCCATTGGTTCCTTCATTCCTGCAATATCACCACCTGGATGATATGCTCTTGCAAAGTGCTCGCTCAGTAATTCCAAGTATAAGAGAGGAAAGTTCGGTGCCTTGCTGAGTTTTTTTTTTTTTTTTGAAGGATATTCAACTCCTATCTGTGAATCCTGATGCGCACTCGTTATAAACAAATAAATTTTCAGAATTCAAAATTAGAAAAACGGCAGTAGCTCAGACAAAGAGATTGGCTCCAGCCAGAGGCAATTTCTTAGTTCCAAAGTTTCGTGCATGTCTAGAAGCACAATTGCGGCCTTGAGACAGGGGGGGAAGAGTAAAGTTGAATGAGAGGATTAAAAATAGGAGACTAAATCAAGCAACGTATTAAGAGCTCCGAGTTACGACTATATAATAAATAGAGTAAACAAAGTTAAGATAAGTAATGAGAATTATCGAGTATAAGTTTTGAATAAGGAATATATATATATATAAAGATAATATAAATTTTAAAAATGCGCAGACGACATATCAATAACAATATCGATATTAAAATGACGTAATTTTACAATGATGCAACCGACATATGTTTACACAGAATACATGTACACACAGGGCCGTACTTATGCACAAGGTGCACGAGACTCTAACTGAGGACACCAAAAAACTAGGACCAATTTAAGGGCCAAACAATGAGGAGAACTCTAGCGCCTGGGGGCACCACCAGCCTCGGGAAAAGTATAAATAAGGCCCTGTGTATACAGTACAAAACTAGAGATACACTGTTGGGTCTCAAATGCATGCAGCAATCAGCACAACAGGGGTGAATCAGCATGCACAATTACATATGGTTATTTACCATAAAACTCACTAGATTTAAGTTGTCAGCTTTCTTAGCAATGGATTTTGGAATTTAAAAAAAAATTGACTCATAATTGATAGTTTACGTAATTTTTGTAATTTGTCAAAAATTCAAAGAGAAAAAAACTCTGTGCTAGGGAGAATATTCTTGAGAGGGGATTCCCAACCATTCCTGGAGGATTAATGACCTTAATGAGTAATTAGTTTCTGTCATTACGTGATTTATGGCGCGCTCAAGACTGTGAATGAATTCAAAGCATCCGGGAAGGGGATTTGGGTTGAGAACTGCTGCCATCACGTGGTACTAACCCTAACAGCAGACATTATCGTCTGAAATATTGCCAGTCATTTTCTTGCGTTGAATTAAAAACCTGAGTTTCTTCCAATAAATAAACTCTTCCTAATCCATGCCAAACACTAACTTACTCGTGAATCGACTGAAAAAACCTATTAAAAATTCCTGTACTCGACAACCAGAATCTTGTCTTTCTTCTAGTATTC
Source organism: Typopeltis vanoorti (assembly GCF_054136105.1). NCBI lineage: Eukaryota > Metazoa > Arthropoda > Arachnida > Uropygi > Thelyphonidae > Typopeltis > Typopeltis vanoorti. The sequence goes on along the minus strand of NC_143562.1, from coordinate 24,440,433 downwards.
TGCTGCTATGTATTCTATTTCTCCAAGTCTATGGAAATGGTGTATGTAAGTGCATACATCATTTCCATAGAGCTATTCTGACATTTGGCATAGTCTCCCTATGACCTCGCTAAAAATTTTTACCATTATAAAGAGAGAGATTAGACTGCTTCCCAATCTTCAACCAAATCTCTCAATTTTTTTTGTTGTTGTTTTGTTTTATTATTTTTTCTAATGATCGCAGTTCATCGTCATTGTAAATCTCTTGATTTACGTGTGATAACTGTAAAAAGAAAATTCATCTTTTTACAGTTATCACTTTAGTTCTTTCTAAAGGCATTTTCTAAAGAAAATGTCTTTAGAAAATTCATCTCAAAACTCAAAGAACAAATTTTCGTTCATCTTTATTTATTCTTTTCCCTGCACTCCCCTGGAACAACTTTCACCTTATATAGTTTTCTCTAAAGAGTATAATTAGCAGTCTTCAAGTCCAATGTTAACGGGATAATTCTCAATTCTTCTGCTTATTCATTTAACAATGTGCTATATGTTGAATAAACTTGTGTTTGGGACAACTGCTTAAAAAAAAGAATAATAAAATAAAAAAACGTAAAAATAGACAATAAACGATTTGATCAAAAAAAAAAAAAATCACGCCGTTGATATTTATCGTGTATTACATGCAATAATTTCACGTAGTGAATATTATTGGTTTTTTCAAACATTTCTGGTTCCATTATGTTACAGAAAGAACATCATAAGTTAATTTGGTGGTAGTGGAAGTTGTCTGCTGAATTCTCTATCTCTCCTCGCACTCTTCACAATAACTGATGGCCTTGAGCTCAGCATCGACAGCTAAGTGTGGACACCAGATATCTACCAATTTACAAAAGTTAGTTAGAGCTAAAGGAATTCCATCTGCTTCCTTTGAGAAAAAAAGGCATTATGGGATGATGTTTTATTCCCTGGAATGCATTCAGCTTAGTTTTTGTATGTAAACTGCCATTTATTCTGCTATGCGATTCCCTTTAAGTTTCACACTTATTCAGCAATCTTGAGCTAATAGTATAATATACTTGCATAATATACTAGTATGTATAATATAATAGTATTGTATAACGTAATATAATAATATCTTAAAGCCGAAGAGCTCTTTGGAGATGATGATTTGGTCGAAATCTCTGTATTATTTATTACTAGAGCATTTCTCAAAAGTCATTCCACTCGTAGTAAAGATAGAACATCACGGGTCTCAAAATGTTCTTTGTGTTTTCTCAAAATTAGTATATCGGACTTGCTTCTCCAATGTTTTCGGTGTTATTCAATTACTTGTACTTCGATATAGCCGAAGCTTTACCTTTGTTGGAGTATAAAGCATTAATTTTAAGTATGCTCAATCATCCATTTATCATTATTCACTTTTCTGTTTTCAATCATGGAATAGAATAATTTCAAACATGAAATGTGCGAGTATAAAAACAATAACAAGAAATATTACAGTATTAGAATAGCAACAAAAATAATAACTTTCACAACAATCTATAGGTAAATTAAAATCAAACAAAATTTCTTCACAGTTTTTTGAAATTGCACACTCGTAACGCCAATTGTAAATCCTAGAACATAGGCAAGTAGATTCTCCTCCTGTAACTCGGGTTTTAAACTCTACATATTGAGAAAATAGATTTTAACTCCCACTATATCAAAATAAAATATGCCTGTTAGGGGTTAAAGCCACGAGATGGTGGCCGTTGTCTGCTGCACTCTTCTCCCAGTCTTCTTCCTCTGGAATCATATAGCCTTGCATTCAAATAGCGGTGTTGATTAATGGTGAGGACTGGTGGGAAGCTAGTTTTAGCTTTAACTAACAAAACGTTAGTTAGGAGTAACTGCCTACTCCACTGTGGAATAAAATGTGGTAGAAGATTTATTATTATTACTACTAATTTTATTATTATTGCTATTATTATCATTAGAACATAAATATAAGCCTGAATTGCTTCTGTGAAAGAGTACAACTGAATGGATTCATTGCATGCCCTAGGGACTATTTAAAAAACGAAGTTTAAGAAATAACGATTTAGTAAAGGAATCAGAAGGAATGGTAGAGAACTGCATTTTGAAAGTTTACAAAATAATTCTTAACGAAAAATGAAACCTTTCAAAATTTAATAAAACATTAGTTATTTTACTTATATACCTAAAAATGCAATAGTATTCATGCTTACCATATCCCCTTCGCAAGAGAATAATAACTAAGGATTATAAGTCTAATACTGACTAGATTATCAAGAAATTCTCTTACCAAAGAGTGAATTCTGCAACAAGAAAGTTATAAATAAATTCGCTAGCGTTTTTTATCCCAGACAAAATACTTGCATGACATCTGAAGCAATAGTTAATTCTAAACTGAAATCTTGAACTTATATATGCAACCAAAAGTCTCGCGAACGAAATCAATGACTACTTATAGAAAAGAAAGAAATATTCAAAAGTTTAGTGTACTTCGAAAGCAAAACTGCGTCGAGATCGTATTTCTAATGTGATTTAAGTTCTGTTATTGAATATGAAAATAATAAATAAATGTGCAAAACACACAAGATTTTGTGTTGTCAAGAGAAAAGATTGTAAATGGGAAATCGATAATAATTAGCAATTCCCATTAATTTAGAAAACACTAATAATACTGTTGTTCAAATCATTACGTATTTGCCTTTCTTATCAAATAGCCATTTTAAAATAACCCTAAGATATAAGCACGTTTCATCTTTTAGATACATAAATTGAAATAAATAAAAAAATCAGCTAACGCCATTTTATTTCCGTATATGGTGTAAATGCCCTATACGGGAATAAACGTTTTATCCCTATCTAACTATTTGGAGACTCCACTCAATCTCCACTGGTACCCAATCAGAGATAGCTGGCCTAAGGCTGTTACTATATAAGCGTCCAGCAGTGAAGAGAGTTTTCAACAAGTGCCGCCATCTCGTGGTCGCTAACCCTAACACAATGTATTTAATGTCTGAAATAGTGTGGGTTCTACGGTTGATTTTTTTGAGTCTATGGGACGAAAAACCCGAGTTTCCATTGGAGAAAACCCTCTTGCCCATGCCAGAGATCGACTAACTCGGAAACCCGTCGAAAAAAGGTTATAAAAATTCCCTCTACTCGCCGACGAGATTTGAAACCAAGTCTTCCTTCGTACGGTCAAGCGTCGAAGTGTGCAAACACCAGATTGAAATATTTAAATTTAAACAGGTAATCTTATTTAAAGTTGCTCATCATAAAACCGTATTGTAAACACCAGAGTATATTACTTCTTTATTTTTTTCTTTGATCGCAAAAAAGTGGTTTTTATCTCAATAAGCATCATTGAAACTCCAATAAATGCAAATAAAAATGTTCTCAACATTTCTTGTATCAAATTTAATTTCCTTCTTTATTTTATAGTATTTTATTTATAAAAATATCTAAATGAAAACCATTCTAAAAAATATCAGCTTACACCTTTTATTCACTTATAGGAAGCAGGGAAGTCCGTTTTAGCTTTATTTAACAATCTCCACCAGTAGCCAATCAGAGATAGCTGACCGAAGACCAGCGCTGGCTGGAGAAAATTTTTGATGTGTGCAAGATTTTTTTTCCGTCCTTCGGTTTCATATTTATATTATTTATCAATATATCAAATTTTTATATTAAAATATTAAATTACTAAATAAAAATTTCAGATTAATTTTGTTTCTTAAATAAAAATATTCTATTTATAAGAGAATCAAACTTTCTCAATGAAATTGGATCGAAATGTTTCTGTCCCAATGATTATCAAAATAAAAATAATTATTTGGAGCTTATATAATTAGAATAAAATATAAT